>NC_088920.1:52130000-52225000 GCF_038396675.1 Hydra vulgaris | reverse complement strand
GTACTTAAAATAATATTAAACACAAAAAACTATCATCAACTAATTCTTTTAATCTATCTTTTACAGATATTCGTTTTTGAAGTAACACTTCACCAGCTAAATCTATCTCTTGCAAAATCCACCAGACTTACTTGCTACTTGTGAGATTAATTTGAATTTGGCTGTTTTATCTTAACATTGATGGCTATTATCCTATAATTTAAAAGTACTCCAATAGTCACATGCTTGGCTTAAACATATAACTAAAACTCACTGTTTGTCGTGAAATAAGGTTTGAATCCTTTGACCATTCTTTTATGTGCTTCCGTATAGCACCTCGTTGCTAAGTTTCGTTTTCTTTTTATTCTTTATTGCCCTCCTTAATCCTAAAACTGCACTCTTTTCAATTTTGTTTTTGATTAAACTGACAGAGCACTTTACCTTTATCCATCAGCCGATATTGTTGTTATTGGTGACTTTAATTTTGACTTCATTGGTGACATCACACCGAAAGAATCGCTTGTCTTTACTCCTTGATTTGAGTATTGTCTCTGACCCCAGCTTTTTTTAGCTTCTCCTAGCTTCTTGATGGTCCAAGGTTTGGACCATGCTATAGTCTTTCTAATTATTTTATCTCATACTTCTTCTTCATACTCACCCATAGAACCATAAAGCTGACAGGAAATTTTATAATTTTCTTTGTAATGATGCATAGGCTGACGTCTTTCGTCTCTCCGCTGATAAATGCGTCTCTTACGTAATCTTCTGAATCCAAAAGCTTATGGATCCAGAAGATGGTACGGAAGCTTTTATTACTTATTGTTGGTTTTATGTCTAATTCCACCCCATGGTTTACACCTTCTTGTAAAACTGCTATTTCTAAGCGTAATCAATTCTTATTTTTTTATTTTTTTACAAGAACAACTTTCTTGAAAAAAAACTTCTTTTTATTATTGCAAGAAGTCAATATAAAAAGGTATTTGACGCTAAGTTTCAATATTTTCATTTTCTGAACCTCGTATTTTATCTCAGAAGTTAGGTTCTAATTAACTAATCAATTTCTAATCTTCAATGAGTTCTTCTAATCTT
The DNA here is from genome assembly GCF_038396675.1 of Hydra vulgaris. NCBI lineage: Eukaryota > Metazoa > Cnidaria > Hydrozoa > Anthoathecata > Hydridae > Hydra > Hydra vulgaris. The sequence goes on along the minus strand of NC_088920.1, from coordinate 52,223,932 downwards.
CAAATGAGTTTGAATACCTCTTCCAATGATGAAAAATATGGTTAGATGGCTTTTCATATAACAACTCAACAAAAAATTAATATATGGAAAAAAAAAACTGTATTTATATCATATATTTAAAAACATCGATTGGTTTTTATAAATATTGTTAACGTAATTTATACGCATAAGATTCTTTTGTGCGCTTGAAAGATAACCTTTTGGTTATTCACGAAGTTAGAATTATCTTATTCTATCTCCACTTTTTGAAAAGATTAAGTTATTGATAGTGCTATGTACTTCAGAACAGTGTTTTTTTACTGCATTGAAAAGTTATATGTAAAAAAGTTGCGAAGAAGACATAAGCTATAAAAATGTTTTTATATGCCGTCTCCTAAAAAAAAATAATCTCATAAAAATCTCCTAAAGTTTTTATTTTTTTAAATGGTATTATTTCAAAAATGCGATGATAAAATAATTCTCATGCGGACAATCAATAATTATGTACAACTATATCAAAAACATGCTCTCGAGGTATTATTGCTTTATGACTGACAGTTTTGCAAAAAGCAGGATTTTCTAAACGTTCGCCATCTTGTCCCATCTTCCCCATTATCTAGTTGGAAATGATTTCATTAGAATATATATATATATATATATATATATATATATATATATATATATATATATATATATATATATATATATATATATATATATATATATATATATATAGTATATATATATATATATATATATATATATATATATATATATATATATATATATATATATATATATATGTATATATATATATATATATATATATATATATATATATATATACATATATATATATATATATATATATATATATATATATATATTTAATTAAACTCAACAAAGAATCAGAGGATTCATGCCATAAAAACGCTAGAGAGTAAAGAAAATATTTTAGACTGTGTTATCGCACAAGTTCAGTTTTTGTGTTATCATGTATATCACATACTTGTATCATGTATATCACTATCATGTATATCACAAACTTGACGGCTTTGAAACTTCTTATTTTTGCTTTCAAAAGCGTGTCACAGAGTTTTTTAAAATGCAAAACTGTTTGCTTTAATTTACATTAGTTTAAATTAATTGCTTCTTTTCGAAATTATTCCAAGGAGAAAAAACGCACAGAGGTCGCTACAAAGAACAATCAAAAGTCTTGCACTAATTATATTTTAAAGTAAATTTTATAACTTTTTTGATTATTTAAAAGTTTAATGATTTTTAAATAATCACGGTCGTTCAAATTTAAAATCTCGTTATCAAAGGTTTAATCTATTCTTTTAAATTTACAATTACAAATATATATATACATATATATACATAAATATATATATATATATATATATATATATATATATATATATATATATATATATATATATATACACATACACATGCATATATATATATATATATATATATATATATATATATATATATATATATATATATATATATATATATATATATATATATATATATACACATGCACATACATATATAAATATATATATATATATATATAAAGAAGACAAGAAAAGAAAAAGCGTAATTTGCTTCAATCAGGCCGTGATCCTAAACAACGCAAGCTGCTGTTTAATTATGAACATATTGTTAACATTGTTGAAGAAGCAACTGTTTCTTAGCCAAACCCAGTGTTAATTGGGGAAAATGCTTTTTTATCGAGTATATCGCTTAACGTAGTCAGTGAAGCAAGTACCGAGTCAAATACAGTGTCCTCAACAGCATATACAATTAGATGTTACCTTTATTAAATTGCCTGTAAAAACTTTAACTTGGTGCTTGGAATATGGTGGAGTCATAAAAACAAGAACTGCAGACAATATCTTTCGAAGATATCCATTCTAAGGCGATAATATTTGTTGGAGAAACCAACACCTTGATGCTAGTGAACTTGATTAAGAAGTTGAAATAGAGTTGCGTGTAAAACGAGTTCATTGAAAGAAGCTTTCTGTAGAGTAATTGATCAGATTGCCATTAGCATCGATGAACGTTTCTCAGTTAACAGGGACATTTTTAGAGACACTGAGCTAACTAATCTTTGTTATAAAAGATTGCGGTCTTAATTGCAAAGCTTTGCTATAATCTTTGATTCTCAAAAACACTACGAGATGAATTTGTAGTAAGTCCTTTGAAAGTGATTCAGAAGAATTGAACTCAGCCTCAGAATTGGATAAATTGTAAGTTAAAAGTTGTTAAACTAGACTGCGTTCTTTACTAAGTAGGGACATCCTTTTAGACATTTATGTTGATGTCGATCGAGAAGGACATTCTTGATTAAATTGCCGTTGACGACATAATTGGCCATTTGTGTAAAGGTTCAATAGAGTTATCAATGATGTTGCTTCTTTAAATTAAGTTAAGATATTGTAATCAGTAACATTATAAATACAAGTTACTCTACACAGTCCACGCCCCACTTTTAATATTTTTATTATCTTAAGTGAGTTTTATTAATAATTTATCATAATAAAATTCATCAAATTATTATTATTAATAGTATTATCATTGTCATTATTATCATCATCATCATCATCATCATGATCATCATCATCATCATCATCATCATCATCATCATCATCATCATCATCATCATCATCATCATCATCATCATCATCATCATCATCATCATCATCATCATCATCATAAAGCATAAACGAGGGAAGATAAAGCCTGATGATCATGATTATGATCATCATCATTATCATGATCAGGCTTAAGCCTTCCTCTTTGATGTTGTTTATATAAACAATCTAGAGCTTTTTTTTTTCTTAACTAAAGCTCATTCATACAAAATGTAAGGAACTCTTTTCAAGTTTTCTTACTTCTACCACTACCATTTTCTACTGAAGCTACTACCTCTCTACATGCTGATACCTGAATTACTTTATTCTTTCCTAACAAACGCTGTTCGATACAATGTTTTTTATAATCTGTCTAAGATTATGCTTCCTCTTCTTGTCTTTCTCACGCAACACATCCATCTGATCATTTTCTCTTTGGTAAATAATACACCATACGAATACTAAAGCTTATATATATAAATACACCACATTTTTCAACATCTTGAGCAGTTGCTTTATTAAACATTAGGGGAGACCGGGGCTAGTTGGCTTGGTTTTTACTCTATGAGCTCTTTGCCCTAACAACACATTTTTTTGAAAATAAAAAAGTGTAGTCTCAAAGAGTATGAGTTTGGGTAACTTATAAAATTTGCATTCATTTACAAAAAAAATTCTTGGGGCCTTCGCGGCCCTCAAAAAAAAAAACTAACTTTTTATAGTTTGCGCTAACTTACCCCATCATGGGGTAAGTTGGCGCAAACTATGAAAATGATTATTAATGAACCATTAAGTGCAAAGTTAATATAAACATTTTTACTATTTATTTTGGCAATAAATTTAAGCCAAATTTTTTCAATATTGTTAAAAATTAAAAAAAAAAGATTAATTTTATAAAAATATATGTTTTTCAATAGTAAATGCTATGAGCCACCTTACCCCGTGAAAATTTTGAAAAAAAGTCTGACTGGATATAGTTAACCAATTGTGTTGCCACAATTGGTTAACTATATCCTGTCAGGCTCTGAAGATAAACGTAGTTTGTCAACTTACCCCTGCGGCCAACCAGCCCCGGTATCCCCTAATCATTTTTTTCATCATTTTTACAAGAACATCTCTTTAAGAACAAATGTCCTTTTATTATTGCAAAAAGCTAATGTAGAATAGTCCTGTCTGATGTTAAGCTTTGTTATTCTCAGTTTATAAATCTTGTATCTTATCCCAGATGTTAGGTTCTAGAGACTTTTAGTTAGTCTTTAATAAATCATTAACTAAATTAAGTCTAATATTTAATCTTTAATTCATGGGTCTGATCTTTTTACTTCTCCTTAGAATAAAGCTGAGTTATTTGCAAAGAAATATTACTCTAATTTGACTCTTGAATATAATGGCCTCTTCCAGAAAATTATATAACTTACCATTGTTAAACACGGAAATCACTCTGGCTTCCAATGCTTAAGTTAATTCTCAATTAAACACTTCAACGTGCTCTAGAATAGATTTCCATCATACTCATAAAAAAGGGTTCTCCAGAACTCTCTTCAATTTTTGCTAAACTTTTAGCAAGGGCTAAACAAGTGGTTCCAATTTTTCAAAGCTCTAGAAAACACCTTGACCTCTCCAACTATCCTATGATTAGTCTTCACTCTGTTATTAGCTTCTTTATTTCAAGTAAATTTAACGGACCACAAGGTTCTATCTTGGCTTCTGTATTGTTTCTTATCTACAATAACGATCTTCATGAAATCTAAAGGGACTCTATTTGCTGACAACTCCACTTTATACCTTTGTCTTGACAAAAAAACTTTACTTTTTAATTGCTTAGAACAAGCAGACGATTTTAAATCTGATCTCTCTTCTGTAACAACCTAAAGCTTGCAGTGGCTTATGGATTTAAATTCTAGACTTAAAATCAACATTATTTGTTAGACAACAAAACTCATTTATTTACTGCAAAAAAATATTGCAATATTGTTGGCATTCTTATATTGACGAAAAACAACCTTCTTACTCTCAGACAAAGTCTAAAAGCACACTGTTAATGTAATTAGATCTGCTTTATCTGCCAAGCTTCAGCCACTCTCCCATTGTTGTAAGGTTGCATCTCTTTCTTTTTTCTACAAATAAAATGCTCAAACGAGCTACTATCTCTATAAAAATAAACCAAAACTCATTCTTATTTGGCTTTTTATTTAACAAGTTGCATCTTTTTACTGTATCTGTCCCTTCATACTATAAAAACTTTTAATAATCCAGTTTTTTTCCTTGAACATCAAAAAAATTTCATAACTTTTACCCATCTTATTTTAAGTGGCAAGTGATTTTTACGGATCACTTTTACCGACTTCATTAGAATTTACTAATTAATAACTAATAAATTTAATGACTTTGAAATATATTTTAATTAAACAATATTTGTTTCTGATAATTGCTTAAAAAAAAAGAGCGACCAAAATTAAACTCACAAACAATAATTTGACAACTCTGCATACATCTTACGCCTTATTGTTAAAACCATTTGCGGTTACTTAACAATTTTTATATTCACTGACTATTCAGCATTGCTAAAATAACTTTTCTTCTTTTATTTGACAGTTTTTAAAAATTGAGTTTTGGCCGCCTAATTTAATCAAATACCCCACTGTGAGAAGTTTAAAACATGAAGACAAAAGTCAAAACATAACATTGCGGGTACTTTTTGTTGACCAACTGTTTCGCGGGTTTGTAAGAGTGTGTAACATTTATACAGGTCGAATCAACCAACATACATATATATAGAGACGCTAGAGAACTGCATGGTCATCAAAAGTATGCCTATAACAAAAACCAATAAATTTATTATTAATTTTACTACAAGCTTATCTTTTTTAAGAGAAGAAGAAAAAAAAAGGTCTAGCAATTGTACCTTAGCCATTCAAATAATTCGTAATTATGTCTCTTGAACGATCTATCTTTTTGTTTATCTTGTTAATGATAAATTCTGCTTTTTTAATTGTAATAACTTGACCACGTTTAAATTCAGTTAATTTCTTTTGGACATAATTAAAAACGCAATAATATCAAATTAGCTTGTAAGCAATGTTAATCAATAAATTTATTCCAAATTAAGCTTTTTTTAATCATTAAAAGTTTTTAATCAATAAAATTTTTTAATCAATAAAATTTTTTAATCAATAAAATTTTTTAATCAATAAAATTTTTTAATCAATAAAATTTTTTAATCAATAAAATTTTTTAATCAATAAAATTTTTTAATCAATAAAATTTTTTAATCAATAAAACTTTAATCAATAAAACTTTAATCAATAAAACTTTAATCAATAAAGCTTTTTTTAATCAATAAATTTTTTAATGAATAAAATTTCATTTTCAAATATTTATCAATACTGAAATGGCGAGAAATTCAACCGGCTATCAAAAGTCGAATTTTTTCAAAATTTACGAAACGTAAACAACACGCAAACAAAATTTACAATTTATCAATTAAACGTGATGTTAAATTATTTCATTGGTTAAAATTGCAACATTTTTGGTTCACAATTGCACTTTCAATACTTTTGTTTGTGTTTAATTTATACTTCCACTTTAATATCTGTGTTTTATACTTCCTTTTTTTCATATTTTTGGCTCGTTTTTTAATATGATTTACTGCAATAGGTAATGTTACAGCTAAACTAAAATTTTACCAATTACCAAACGGGCCTGAGTCAGACTTTATAGAAAAAAAGAGTTTACTGGTCTATCAGCTGCCCTTGTTATTTTGTAGATATCCAAAAACTTTTCTGGTTTCTGTCCCTATTTGCCCCGTTGTCCGTACTGAAACAGACGTTCTTAGCGTAAATTTCAATGCTATAAATGTTTTAGGATATACCTCGTCTATATTATCTTTGCAAATTTGTTTCAGGCAATCGAGTTGAATTCTTTTGAATAATTGGTGGCAAAAATATTAACTCATTAAATAAACTGCAACTATCAATATCAGCAAACTTTGTCATCTTCAAGAAATAGATGAAGATCGTTGCCATATCTTTTTAATTCGTCATAGTTTTTTGTTTTGTTTTTTTAAATTTCCAATGTTGTGTAAGAAATCAAATATCGAAATAAAAAACCCATCAAGACGAGTATACTGTTCAATAGCACAGTCTATTATTAAAAAAAAAACAGTTCGCTGGAAAACGAAATTCCTAAAAAATTCCAAAAAACTGTTCCAATTTCACGTTTTTTTTCCTTCAAAAATACTATTCCGATTTGATATTATTACTGATTTTGACCAGAAAAAGTATAGTCTTTCTCTTTTATCTTTAATAAATTGACTTTGTTTTAGAAAAAAATATGTGTACATAATATATATACAATACAAGGCCAACAAAAACGGGGGGAGGAAGCAGGGGCTTTTTTGGAGGAGTTTTTTTTTTTTTAAGAAATTTGCTTTTTTAGAAATTGTTGATACTTTTAATACTCCCTCCATTCCGAAATACTGTTTTGATTTGCATTTAACTTAAAGAATTATTGAAAATAAATTATGCTGTAAATTTTTTTTTATATAAAGTGTATTAAACATTTTTATGCCCATAATATATTTAAAAAATTGCTTTTTGAATGAAAACTTTTGTTCTAAAATACTGTTCCGATTTGCTAAAAATGAATTAAAAGTGGGAGGCTAAATAAGCGCGAATAAAAAATTCGCCCCAATTTGCACTTATGCCAATGTTTTCAAATTTATTCGATACACTTATGCAAATTCACACTTACACCAGTTTGTACTTATGCCAATGTTAACAAATTCTACTGACACACTTATGTCAGTTTGCATTTATGCCGATTCGCTCTTATGCCAATATTTGCAAATTCTTTTGGCGCACTTATGAAAATCTCAGTCAAAAAAGAAAAAAATAATGAAACGCAAAATATGATCCTCATGACAAGAAAAAGAAAACTTTATCTTGAAAGTGATGAAAAATATATATATATATTTTTTTTAAACAGCAGTAACACTAAAAATACATTAGAATCGCAACACTTTAAAGAGATGTCTTGTAGTTCTACATCAGGAAATAGTAAAGAATTAATTTTATACTTTAACAATTAGGGAAACGTTGAGCCTCATTAAAAAATAACATTTTTTTCATTGATTTTTTCTTCTCTTAAAAAAGTTAAACTTGTAGTAAAATTAACAATAAATTTGTTGGTTTTTGTTATAGGCATAGTTTTGATGGCTTAAAAATAATTCTTACGCATTCATGGTAAAACGTTGGCCTCGGATCAAGTATACATGCATAGGATCAAGAGTGCATATACTTAGGATCAAGGGAGGATACTGGTATGTATATGGTACTCTTGATCCCAATTGAGTGTTTTTAGTTTTTATAATTTATATCTACTTAAGAAATTCTGATTAAAAAATAATTAATTAATTATAGTAAGGTACTTACAACCAATTGTTGTAGATAAATTTAAGTATCGCAAAATGCTTTTTAACAAGGTTTTACCAGCCATACGTTCAAAATGGCCAGGAAATTGTATTGAAAAAACTCAAACTATTTATATACAACATGACAATGCGAAACCGCATATAGCCATTGCCGATCCAGAATTTATGGTCAACGCTTTCCAGGATAAGTTTGATATTCGTCTAACTTGTCAGCCTCGAAAAAGTCCATGAGTATTTTAGTTTTAGGATATTTTAGAACAATTCAGAGTGAATACTTCAGTACATTGGCGTAGCTACAATATAGCCAGAGTAGGCATTGCCTAGGGGCCTACACATACAAGGGGCCTTTTGCCAGGGGCCCTTTTCCCTAAGTTACTTTGATTTTTTTCGAAAATTATGTTAAAATTGGATCTAAGTGATCAACGTCCGCAACAGTAGTCACTGCATCTTGCTAAAATTAGATTATAAATTATTGACATCCGTAACCGTAGCCACTGTATCTTGTTAATAACTTTTAATTAAACTAATATTTTGCTCTTACATTTTAATAGTTTTTGCGTATCCTGTTTGATCATTTGTAGATAGATTTTGTAAATTATAAAAAAATAATTGTATCTAACCCCTACTTAAATACGGATGGTTTAAAAAAATCAAAAACAATGAGTGGAGCATTTAAAAGAAAACATAAAAAATAAAAAGAAGAAGAATTGAAAAAATAACCAAAATTTGATTTCTTTTGTACAGAAGACAGTGTTGCAAATATGTCAAAGACAGACAACAATGATGAAATGGCCGAGAAATATTGAAATATTTGTATGATAGAAATAATGAAAGTCAACGGGGAAAATTGCTACAAGCAACCTTATATTGAGAAGAACTGACAAACCAATTAAGGAATTTACAACAATAAATAATATGGGTTTTCGATTTACTAGACTATTTTATATATATACGCACGTGTAGATATATAGATCTTAAAGTGAGGGTTTTCAAGGGCAGACCTATTTTGGATTTATTGCACTGCCGACGACAGTTTTCGAAGTGAGGGGCACACTCCTGATAACTAAAAATATTCACAATTTTTTAAAAGAGCAATTTCTCAACAAACAAAAAAAAAAAGAAAAAGAAAAGAAGTACTCGAAATAGTGGGGTCTCCTGCCCGCCTCCGCCCTTCCAAATTAGTTTATACAAATTTTTTTCTGCAAAATTTCAATTCCAGCGGGTACAGAGCGTTCGTTGGACGTCTTAAGAACATCATACGGACTTGTAACAGACTATAAAACGTGTTATAGACGTCTTAAAGACGTCTGTGCCCGCTGGGTTGAAGCAAAATGGTTTATTGATAATTTAAAGTCAATGCTTTCAGCAAGCTCAGATTCGAATAAACTAAATGTCAATCCAAAAAGAATTTGTTTTGTCATTGTTGATCACAGATAAAAAAAAATTGGAAAGATGATGTCATCTATTTCTCTATTAAGAATGGGTATGCGTCTTTCATTTGTAGTTCAGTTGTCATTGCGATATTGATGCATACACATCTTCGAAAGTAGGGCCGGGACCACTTTCAAGTGGGTAGGAGAAGCCATACAGATTTTGAATCCACTCTTCTAAATACTGGGAATAAAAAATTGCTTCTAACGACTGTTTACAATAATTTTATTTAAATTATTAAAGAATATTAAGGTAGGGTGGGGTAATGTGGGTCTACGAGGTAATCTAGGTCTAATTTATATTTATCTGTTATATTGATAATGGCTTTAGGTATAAAGTTTAAATTTTTACCACGTTATAGCATATTAGGCTAATTAATCTTAAAATATAACCTTACTATGCTGTTAGAAACGGCACTTTTTTAGCTAAAATGCTAGATATATAAACCAAGTCATTTTTTTCTCCGTTTTCAAACTTCAGTGAAAATATATTCAAATAAGGCGTAAACGTATGAAAAATGGTTATTTTGAAAGTAAAGTTGCTATATTTTAAGGAAAGTTTACCTGTAAGACACTAACGCACATGGTTTGTTTAAAATTTGAAATATAATCAGGTGGGGTAAAGTGGGTCTATGTATATAAAATATTATGATTAATATTTATTTATTATTATTATTCAGTGATCAAATACAAATACAATAATCTATTTATAATTTGATGAAGAGGTGCTACACCAGGCCCCCCTATGCTGACGAACATGGAGATACAGAAGCTACAGACAAAGCAGCAATTGTATCTATAAAGTTACTTTCTTATGTTGTTTTTGAAAGCGTTGATGGATTGAGCGTTCACTGCTTCTTGCGAAAGCGCATTCCATGGGGCGACAATTCTATTTGAAAAAAAGTTATACCGCTCCTCGCAGTTTTGATATGTAATTATATTATTGAAGTTGTTGTCAGGGCCGTCTTAAGGCCATCGGGGGCTCTAGGCTAGACTTGATTTGGGGGCCCCCTTTTTCCTTAGTAAAAAAATTAAATCAAATACTAAAATAGGAAACATTTATTAAAGCAATGATAAAATTTACATGTGACGTTTACGTGATTTTTTTCTTTAATATTCTTTAATAATATCATCAAAATCAATGGTTAAAAGAACATCTGATTCAATTGACATTAACGACAAACAGTTCAATCTTTCTTGCAGCATGGTTGAGCGGAGTTCATTTTTTATAAGTTTTAGTTTTGAAAATGATCGCTCGCCAGTGCAATTTGAGACCATCATTGACAGAAAAATTCTAATGGAAATTTCAATATTTGGAAAAGTTGATTCCAAGTGGTCTCTTTTTAATGTTGAGTAAAATTCTGTAAATGAATGTTCATCTTTTGAAATGTAATATTTAAATTGCTGGCACTCAAAAAAAAGTTCATTTTCATTTATGTCCTTCTTATAAATTTGTGCTAGGTTTGAACAATGGTCTTTTAGTTCAACATTGGCAATTGTTTGAATGTTTACTAGAAATCCGAAATTGTCATTGATCTTCTCATATGCTGATGTTCTTTTTTCTAAATTTGATGTTAGTGAATCAATAACAGGAAGGTATGTTTCAATTTTGAATTTATAACTTCCCTGAAATTCCAATTCTTCAGCCTCACCATCAAAGAAGGCCATACGTCGGCTTCTTTTTTTTGTTCTTTTTGAAGAGTCTCTGTAGTCAGTGTTTGGAAGCAAGATTTTGGCTTTTTCCTGGTAATTCTCAAATTGACTCCTCAAATCTTTAATGAAATGCAACAATGACTTTAGAATCCGAACTGCAACATCCAGGTTTAAATTTTCTTTCTGTAAAATCTTCGATGTTTCATTAAAATGACAAAGAATATCATTCCAGAAAATTGTCAGAAAAACAATCTCAAAAGTGTTCATTTTCGTGATGAGATTTTGAGCATCATTTTGAGTTTCTTTTGACTGACTTATGTCCTTGATCAAAAATTCAAGTGCTTTTTTTCTCATCATAACTGTCATGCAGACAAGTCACAGCATCTGCACGTGCTGACCATCGAGTTCCAGAAAGCTGTTTGACAATTTTTTTGCCTTTGCCAACAAAAGACAGAAGCACTTGCCAACGATGAGTTGATGCAGAAAAAAAGTTGTAGAGGCATTGAACAAAGTCAAAAAAAATAATTGCTTCTAAACAACATCCAACTGCACTGTTGCCAACCAGATTTAAAGAATGTCCAGCACAAGGAATAAACAATGCTGATTCACTTTTGTCTTTAATCCTCTTTTGTAGGCCTGAGTACTGTCCTGCCATATATGATGCATTATCGTATGACTGCCCACGACAGTCAGATATTGAAATTTCATTTTCTTGTAAAAAATTCAAAACCACTGTTTCTAAATGTTCAGCTCCATGCCCGTGAATGGAAACAAATTGCAAAAAACGCTCAACTGGTGCCAAGTCTTTAACATATCGAACTGTAAAAGTTAATTGATCTACATGTGACAAGTCTGGAGTTGATTCAACGCTGATTGAGTAGTATTTTGCTTTTTTTAATTTAGAAATTATTTTGCTCAAAACTTTATTTCCCATTAGGCATATAAACTCCTCACAGATATTGGCGGAGAGGTATGAAGTATTACCTTTTTCAGAATTTCCATGTTTTTTCATGTGTTCATGTAGGAATGGGTCAAACTAGCTAAGTAACTCAAGAGTTCCTAAATAATTACCATTTTGCTCTGAACCAATGGTTTCATTGTTTCCACGAAATGGCAATCCTCTTTATGACAAGAACTTTACAACTGCAACAATTCTTTTCAGCACATTTTGCCAGTACAATTGTTCGTTATGTAACTGTTTTAATAATACAGAGTCAAGCTGGCCACTTTCTCTCTGCCGACTGGAGTAAGTAAGCATATTTTTGTGATGTTCAGAACCACTCTCGTGTCCAGATATACATTTTAAGGCATTTTTCCAGTCATCAAATCCAGTTGTGGAAAAATTAGAGTGTTTGCTGGAGAATAAGGTACAAGCAAAGCAAAAAACAGAACCTGTTGAAGGTGAGTATAATAGCCATTCACGATTGACAAATTCGCCATTGTGTAGTTCACGTCTAAAGCAAGATTTTGATAAGTACCTTTTTTGTCCGCAACTCAACCTTTCCGAATTTTTGAAGCTCCCATCATTGTTCTGGCACATGGACGGGCCATTAGAAATCCAAAATGATTGAGCTTCTTGGGATAACTGATGCCACAATGCTGGGTCAGTTTCTTGAGTAGTTTTTGTTGTTGCGTTTGGATAAGTTTTAATTTGATTTGATTCTGGCTCCTGTGCTGGTTCTGGCTCCTGTACTGGTTCTGGCACCTGTGCTGGTTCTGACTCTTGCTCTGGTTCTGGCTCCTGCTCTGGTTCTGGCTCCTGTTCTGGTTCCAGTTCCTGTTGAATTTCTAGAGTTTCATTTAGCAACAAAGCACTATCAATGCTTACGAAATTTGAAGTTGGACAAAGAAATACATCTTCGGACACAACAGGCTTTGACTTTTGTACCAAAAGAAATGATGTCAAAGGAAGATATTTTGAAATGTCTTCTTTTGCTTTAGCGGCTTTTTTCCTCTTTGCAGCACCACTTTGATAAGTCCGATTAGACATGTTAAATGACTTTTTTTCAAAACAGATGTTTTAAGTTGATCACAGCAATTTCAAATTCAATCTAATGGGATATTTTAAGTGCTTGTATTTAACACTTCTTATCGGAAAATTTATGTTTATTTTCGGACGCATGCATGCATTTTTGCTTATCAAGAAAAAAAAAATTCCCTAGGGGGCCCCCAAACTGAAAAACTGATTCTTTTCTAAAAATAATTAAAAAAAATCTTATCAAGAAAAAAATTATTCCCGAGGGGCCCCCAAACTATGATTTCTTCAGAAAATTTAGAAATATAATTTTTTATTTATATAAATTTGAAAAAAAATCCAGACACATTTTGGGGGCCCCTAAAAATCGGGGGCCCTAGGCTGCAGCCTACCTAGCCTATGCGTTAAGACGGCACTGGTTGTTGTTAGTAACATTATAAACCTATTAGTTTCATCAGACTTAACTATTTTTGTGTTAATAATTCTTTAAAACTATTAAACACTTATGTTTAAAGTTTATATCTTTGAAGTTTATATTAAGAAACATGTTTATTTATTTGTATGAAACAATACCTAGGTCAAATAAAATATTATATAAGACTTATATGGTGTTAAAATATTTTTTTGGTGATATTTTATGATTTATGCTAATTTATTTCACTAAAAGTTTAACAGATTTTTCATAAATATTACTTTAGAAAGTATTTTAAAAATGCCAAGATGTTATAATAAAAGAATAAAACCCAAGTACAATGCTGATAGTTTGGAAAGCAATTGTGTTAATATGTGAGAAAAAAAGTACTAATTATCATGCTGCTAAAGAATGTTCTGTTCCTAAAGAAACATTAAGACGAAGAATAAAACAACAAGAATTTAATGCAAACAAACGTGAAGGTTGAAAAAATGTGCTGAGTGATAATGATGAAACTGTGATTGTAGCTGCAGCGCAGTATTGTCAAAGATATGGTCTTCCATTAGATTCTCTTGACATTTGTAATTTAGTTGGTCAATTTTGCACAACAATGAGGATGAAAAATCCTTTTAAAAATAGAATTCCTGGAAAATATTGGATGATTTCTTTTAAAAAGCGTCGTGTTGAAAAAATTCGATTACGCAAACCTGAAATACTTACATTTTCAAGAGCTAAAAGTTTAACACATGAAGTTGTAGATAAATTTTTTACTATATTATCTGATGTGATTCATAATAATAACATTGTACCAAGTAGTATATACAATCTTGACGAGACTGGGCTTTCCACAAATCACTTAACGAAGAGAGTATTTGTACATCCAAAAAGCAAAGATGCTTATGAACTGGCTGGTTCTTCTGTTAAAGCTATGTACTCTGTGCTGTTCTGCGTGTCTGCAGATGGAAGATATCTTCCACCATTTGTTGGTTTTAAGGGAGAAGGCTATCTGTATTCGAAATGGGTAGAAAATGGACCACCAGGATGTGCTTTTGGGGCAACAGCAAGTGGATGGATGCAAGACTTTCTATTTGAAAACTGGTATTTTACTTGAATTTTATAATTTTATAATTTTTTTTTTCTTTCCTTTTTTTTAATAATGTATTTACACTGAATAGCCTTTGTTGCTCTTGAAAGCGGTACAAATGATTCAATAGAAGTAAATACATTCTTTATTTAGGTTTGTCGAACACTTCATACCATTTTTTGACCAAGATCAAAAACCAATACTCCTGCTTTATGATGGTCATGGAAGTCATTTAACATATGGTACTATAAAAGCAGCCATGGACAACGATATCCAAATTATTTGTCTTCCACCAAATTGCTCACACGCATTACAACCGTTAGATGTAGCTGTCTTTGGACCATTAAAGAATGAGTGGAGAAAAATTTTAAAGCGGTTTGCAAGAGAAACACAACAAAAAAATATTGATAAGACAGCTTTTACAGGATTATTGAAACAATTGTGTCAGAGACTCTCTCCAGCAAATGCTATAGCAGAATTTCGTGGTTCAGGTATCTCACCATTAAGTAAAGAAAAGATAGAAAGAAGAATAGCAGGTATTGACTTTCTCAATCAATCACCTGAACGTTATAGCCCTAAATCTCCAAGAATACAAACACCGAGATCAGCTATGCGACAAGCTTTAAGGTCAATCATATGTCCTAATGTATCTGCAGAAACAGCAGCAATAATTGAACAACAAAAACAAAAAAGGAAGAGAGTACAAGCAAAATGTGGAGAACTCCTTACAAATGAGAAAGTCAAACGATGGTTACTTGAGGAACAAAAAGTCAGAGAGGAAAAAAACAAAGTTAAAAAAAAATGTACAAAAAAAACTATTACCTTTACTGAAATATCAAAGAAATACCCAAAAAGATCTAAGAAGTGCCCAAAATAGCAGGAATTTTACCATAAAAGTGCAATCATCAAAAAAATAATTATTTCTTATAAAACACTTTATTAAAACATGGTTTCTGTTTTAAATCACCATTTTTTTACTTTTATTTGACCGAGTTTTTAATTTTTATAGTTGTGCTGTGTATATATGCACTTTTTTTTTCAAAAAAAAATAACTTAAAACTACTTTTTAAAATAAAACCTTGTATATATACTATAAAAAAGGTGCGTACATATAGAATGTATGTCAGATTTTTCATAAGCAGCAGTATTTTAAACCAGAACTACCAATATTTTATGTAGACCCACAGTACCCCAGTACGTGGGGTAATGTGGGTCTATATAGGCATCTTCGAATAAAGGCTCCCCTGACTTATTGATAGTATTTTAAGTAATAGTTTTTTGTTAAGTTTGTTAAATTTAGTATTATGTCCAATCATGATTTTAAGACATCATTTGTCAGAAAGCCGATTTCTAAACATTGTTTTTTTTTAACTCAAAGTCAGAAATAGGTAAAAATAGGCTCAGATTACCCCACCTTACCCTATAAGTAATTTTATTTATTTATATAAAAAATAAACAAATATCAGGCTCGTTTCGTTAAACTTTTTTTGTTAAAAAAGATAGTTTAGAAATAATAAAAATCTTGCTCGAATTTTTATTAAAAAAACTTGTATGAAACAAAAGAATTTGGTAAAAAAAGGGGGTCGATCGTACCCTACGAACCCCTCTTCTGCCTACCCTCCTCTACGGTACTGGCATGAATATGTATTTTTTGTGATAAAATTATTTTCTATAATTAAATAAATTATATCAATTATATTAGATAATTAAATAAATTAAAAAAATCTTTTCTATGATTAATTAAACTTTTTCTTTGATTAATTATATAAACAACTTTCAATATCGAAAATGCTTTAGCGCGAAAACTAACGTTAAGTAACATAGCTCAAATTAAAAAAGTGTAATAAAAAGGACTGGTTTTTATAAGCATAAAAATAACAATTGCGTTAAAATTACGTAAGGGATTGTCCATAAATTTTTTTTTTTTGCCTTAAAGTCGTCTCTCGTCGATAAAGTTTTTTTTTTCATCCATAAAGCTTTTTTTTTCGCCTACCCTATTGAGGAGAGAGTGCACCCTTGATCCTAAAACTCGGGGTGCTCTATGTTAAGGCACTTCTTTACCATTAAAATTGATAATTTAATTGTCTGATTTTATCAAATAAGGAAGTCCATATGATATCAATGGAAACATTGTTATTGATTCATATGATATATATAAAAATATCCTTTTTTTAAATATTTAAAGTATTTTTAAAAGGATAATGTTCAATTCTTAAAGGAATTTTTCCTGATGAATTAAAAATAGCTAAAGTTTCACCAATATTTAAGGTTGGAGACTAAGTTAATGTTAGTGATTACCGTCCAATATCTGTTCTCTCTGCTTTCTCAAAATTTATAAAGAGAATTCTTTATAATAATACTCTTAACCATTTTTCTCAAAGTAATATCCTATTCAAAATCCAATATGGATTTCAAATAATAACTCTACTGAACACGTAACACTCTAAATAACACAATATATTACAGAATCACTTAAAAAATTCAAATTTACTTTAGGCATTTTTATCGATTTGTCTAAAACCTTTGATACGATTGATCATAAAATTATATTCAAAAAACTTTGTTATTATGGAATCTTAGGCTATGTTTTGAAGCTATTAAAAAGTTATGTAAGAAATGCAAAGCAATTTGTTCACTATGACGTATCATCGATATCAAAATTGTTAGATATAACATGCGGACTTCTTCAAAGGGATATCAAATATTTCTCGTTTACATAAACGATCTTTACGAAGCATCTAATTTAATGACAATCATGTTTGCTGACGATACAAATTTTTTTTATCTCATGGTAACATAACGATACTATTTCAAATTATGAACATAGAATTAATTAAAATTTCTGAATGGTTTAAATTAAATAAACTTTCTCTTAATATTAAAAAAACAAAATGGTCTCTTATTCATCCATATAACAAAAAACATCTTCTACCAAGTGAATTGCATACTCTTTTTATAGATGACATACAAATTAAAAGAGTTACGGCTACAAATTTTTTAGGGGTTTTTGTTGATGAAAATTTGACATGGAAAAAGCACATTGAAATGCTTTTAAAAAGTATAGAATACTATTCAAAATAAGAAGGATGCTAAATAAACATACTTTAATTTAGTTATCTCCGATTACTTTTCACAATTTATATTCTTTAAAAGTTAAAAATCAATACAATTTGCGTAATTTTATTTTTCAACCAGTTTTCAAAAATAATTTTGGTAAAAGTTGTTTTTTTGCTTAGAGGAGCATTCTTATGGAACAAAGCAGTATTAAAACTTTTTCACAAGAATGGAATTTTTTCTTATTTAAAAGAAAATTGAAAAAAAAAAATTTCTTAATTTAAAACATACTTATACATTTTTAAGTTTGTTTTGTTTTATCATTAATACTCTTAAGAAATTATTTATTGTAATTTATACTTAAGAAATTATTTATCGAAATCATTTATCTTAAGTTAATATATACATTTACTTTCTTTTAGGGTTCCGAAAATTTTGTATGCGTAGATATTCGCCGATAAATTGTGCGCATTTACATTCACATATATATTTACATAATAATGCACATACTTATGCGCATAACTTTTTTTCAATTTCAAATCATTAAATTACCGTTAAATTGTTTTGAGTAGACAGACAAAAAAAAACAAATTTTACTTCTAGCTTTCATGAAATTTTTAATTAATGTGCTTTTTGAACAAAAAAATCATCAGTTTTAATAGTGGAATTAAATATAAAAATATAAAAATGCTTTAAATAAAGAGATAAGTTAAGTAAAACAATGAAAAATTGAAAAATTTATAGGTTAATTAGACATTTTTCCTCAAACAGAAAGGCAATGGAAAAGTTAACAATAAAAAGATATTTACAAAATCTCAATTCAGTAAAGAGAACTGGAACTTGCATTTCCTGCTAAAAGGCAGTTCAATGCGCGAAAGATCGCGTCGCAGCACATAAATGAACAACATGTCCAAATACTAGTGAAGATGAGAAACAATTGTTTGCAAAACGAAAAGCCGAATCATCAATCCATCTCAACAAAGATTTCATAATCTCAGCTAAAACACACGAAGTAGTCAACAAAGTGATGAATACTGAAGAATCAAAAAAAAGAAATCGATATGGAATCAGCAACTTTCTTTTTCCAAACTGGAATATCTCTTCGTTGCGTTGAATCTAAAGCTTTTAAGGATTTGATCAATGCATATTAATACCGTGCGCGAAAGTGCTGTCATGTTCGCCTCTTGATAAAAAGTACGCAGAATGTTCCGCTAAATTGGAAGAAATTCTCGAACCATCTGGAAATTTAACACTGGCATCATCATTGAAGTAATTGAGACTCTTGGCCCACAAAAGTTCAAAAGCATTATCACCGACAACGCTCCAGTAATGCGGCTAGGAAATTAATTGAAGAAAAATTTACAAATATCTCGACGTATGGCTGTGCAGCACACGGTATGAATCTTCTCGTTAAGGACATTTTGAGTACTGCTGAAATTCAAAGAGCATCAAAGAAGCTGAGAAAATCATAAAGTTTGTAAAAAATCATCACATTGTTAAAGCAAAGCTTGACGAAAAGAGAATCGCAGCTAATATTCCTCGCTCACTCACAATGCTTGTTTTGACTCGATGGCTCATTAATTCAATGAACGACTTTTTTATGGCAAAGTATGTTTTGGTTCAACTTGCGGATGAGAAAAATGCTTCTTTAAAATAAATTACTCCAAAAACAAATTCGGCCGCTGTTTTGACGCTAATTAAATCAATCTTTCTGGGATAGTTTGGCAAAAATCGTGAAAGATATCGAATACCCTTCTAACATCATTGGAATACTTAAAGTTCTTCAGGAAATCTGAAATTCATCATTGAAATTCTTCAGGAAATGGTTATGAAGCGCTTTAAATTCCTTATCGCCTCAAATATGGGAATTGCCTATATGCTGACACCGAAGTATGCTGCAGAAGGATTCTATTTTAGTGAGTATAAGAGTGATATAATCAGTTCCATTTCAGAGTTAGCCTCCAAAATAAATCAAACAATTGCTGAAACAATTGAAACTGAAACGATTGAAATTGTTGGAGAAATGACAACTCTGACAGAAAAAAGACATAAGATAATTTTCAAAATGAGTGTAAAGAATTTTTGATTGGAACATTGTTGGTCGTCAGAAATATCCAGCAGTCTTTGAAGGTGCAAAATCTATTGTTGAAATGATTTGTTCGTCAGCAATAGCAGAAAGAATTCATTAATGAATAAATCAACTTTTCGATTTATTCATTAACGATTGAGAAATTGCTTGACAAACGAACGCGTAAAAAAATTAGCTTTCATATACATTGGGTTGTCAAATTATTAGGGACACTTTACTTTATAAGTAATTTTAAAGTTTAAATAATTTTTGTGAGCAAATGAATTGTTTTTAAATAATTTTTTATGGCAATTGTGTCAGTCCACCCTATCTGTCAAAAAGTTAGTTTATTACTCAAGTGGCAGAAAAAGGATCACTACTCCACGTTGTGACCGTAAAATTAGAGAATCTGACAAAAACAGAAAAAAAAGTGTGACTCAACTAGCTACAATGATAAACAATGAAGGAATTAATGTCTCTAAAAGGACGGTTTAGAGAAGGTTGACTGAAGAGAACTTAATGTATCGTCGTCCAACCTAAAAACCTGGTTTAACTGAAACCATGAAAAAAATTGACTGTAATGGGCTAGAAAACACCAGCGTATGACTATTGAAGACTGGAGTAGAGTAAATATAATTTATAATATTGTAAGAAACCAGAAAAACTTAAGATAAATGATTTTAAAATATCTTTGAAATATTTTACAGGTCTGCTTCTCGGACGAATCACCATTTAAAATTGGACAAAAGCTCGTTTGTTCGACAACGCCCATGAGAAAAATTCCACCAGGACTGCCTTTTGGAAAAGGTTAAACATCCTGTGAGTGTAATGGTGTGGTCTGTGATCTCAGCCAAGGGTAATGGCTGCCTTTACATCGTGGAAGGGACCATGAGACAGGACCAGTACAAGCGAGTACTGGAAAACAGGCTCCTGCTCCAGGTCCAAGAATGGTTTCCTGGTAATGAAGAGTATATGTTCATGCATGACTCAGCACCGTTTCATAAAGCTAGAAGTGTTACAGCATTCCTAACTGAAAAAAAAGTGCGTGTTTTGCCATGGCAAGGGAATTCACCTGATATGAACTCCATAGAAAATCTATGGGAGTTCACAAAACGGGAAATTGTCAAAGAAATCATCACTACCAAGCAGCAATTAATAGAAACTCTTATTAGAGAGTGGCATAGCAATCCCAGTCTCCAAAAAAATGCCTGAAAGCCATAAATGTAGCTAAAGGTGGCATTACAAAATATTAGGATTATTACCTTATTTGTAATTTTAAAACTTTTTACAAAAAAATAAAATAGCTATGAATAAGTAATTATGTTGTTATATATTTTAAATTAAGCTCTCTGACAATAAAAACAAAAACAAAAATGACTAAAAGATACGTATTTATTCATTAAAGTAGTTAGTACTTTAGAATTACTTAAAAAGTAAAATATCCCTAATAATTTGGCAACCCACTGTATAACAATAGTGTTTTGATAGAAACAAATGACAAAAAGGACTACATTTTATAGGAAGGTGCTGCTCTCAGCGAGCTTTGAGTGTGAAAAAATTATAAATGAGCAAATGTAATACAAAAATAAATTAAATTGTTAAATTTTGTGATATAGAAATTTGTTTAAAAATCATGAAAATAATTTAAAATATTTACGAATAAAATTAGTAATAGAAAACCAAATGAAAAATTATTTCTTTTAATTTAAAGTCACTTGCGTTTAATTTAAAAACATTTTCTTCTATACTTGACAATATTTAATTAATTTCACATACCATTCATCTGTTAAATTTGCATGCGCATCATAATTATGCGCATATCTATGCGGATAACTATGCGCATAACTTTTTGAATGGCATGCACATTTATTCGATATGCGCATAATTTCCAAACCCTACTTTCTTTACTTAACTTTTGTTTTTGTAATATATACATGGGACGCATGGATGTATTATTTTAGGCACATCTTATAAAGATGTACCTAAAATATATATTTTAAAGATTTTTTTTTTCTTTTTCTGTTTAACAAAGTATAATAATTTTTACAATGCTCGTTTAAATATATATAAAATAAATTCAGTTACAAGAGTAAACACTAGTATTACAATAAAAGAAGGTTAAAGCAGATAGGAACTCAAAGAAGATAAGGATAACATTACGTTATCGCAATCTTTTCATAGAGTCCCTTTTTAAAAGAATAATAAATCGTAGATTTATTATTCTTCTAAAATAAATAAATAATCAAATATAATAATAAATCGTATATAATAAAATAAAAGATGTATCTCATCTTTAAAATAAATATGCTCAAAGAATATATATGCAAAGTATTTTTTTTTTAAATATATATGCTCAAAGAATATAATATATATAATATATATGTATATATATATATACAGTGCTGGCAAAAAGTCTTGCAAAAAGGCACAATTTTACACAAATCAATGTTTGCAATGTGTACAAAAATGCAAAAAGTCTTGCAACATCATAATTACTTTTCATAATTACTTCCAAAAACAATAATACTTCCAAAAATATTATATTTTTACCAAAAACAAGTTCAATTATTTTTATTACATTGTGTAATCATTTTAAACAGATGTACTATTAATATTTGGTAGGATATCCTTTGTTTTTTAACACATTACTAATTCGTTTGGGCATGGATTTGGCAAGATTTTCACATAGTCCTGATGTAATTTCTGTACACCATACATGACGAATAGCATTTTTTAAACCATCTAATGAACTGCAGTTCTTAGCAGAAACACGCTTCTTGATTAACATCCAAAGATTTTCAATTGGGTTGAGATCTGGAGAATTTCGAGGCCAATCAAGCAACTGTATGTTTTTTGATCCAAGCCACTGCTTCACAGACTTCGCAGTGTGGCATGGTGCTGAATCATGTTGAAAAATTGTGTACTGATGAATAATCATGAAATTGATTAGAGATTCATCCAAAACGTTGAGGTACTTTTTTGCATTCATAGTTTCTCCTTTTGGGCAAAAAGTATAAATCTCCGAGGCCAGGAGCAGAAAAACAACCCCACACCATTACAGAAGGTGAATGCTTCACAGTTTTGCATGTGTATTTAGGATTGGTAGGATTAGAACTAGTAGGTCGACGAACAAAAAGCTTAACATCAGAAACTGACGAAACATGGACACTGAACATCACCTGTGTCCACTGCTCTTCTGTCCAATCTTGATGCTTCTTGCAGAACTCAATGCGCTTTTTTCTCATCTTTTCAGTTACTAATGGCTTCTTAAATGGCCTTCGTGCAGGTAAGTCTAATTCCGCAGAAAGTCTGTGACGGATTGTGCGCTTTGAGACATTAGAAAGTGTTGGTATGCTGTTCTGTAGGTCACCAGAGGTTATTGAAGGATTCATCTTGACCATTGTTACCATCCTGAGGTCAGTACGCTGTGAAGTGACTCTAGGACGTCCAGACCTCTTTTTAGGAGACAAGGGGATAACCTGCTTTACAATACGCCAAATTGTAGTGCGTTCAACCATGTAAATTGTTGCACGTCTGCATGAGACATACCACTTTTAGCAAGACGTTGAATGCTTTTTCTTCTTTACTAAGCTGCCGAATCTTAGCCATGATTTTCACTGAATTAACTGTTTAAGCTACGAAATTGTCTTTATAAATATATTTATACCTTAAGATAAAAATATAAGATAATAACACTGAGTCTACTGGCGTGGAAACATTGATTTGTGTAAAATTGTGCCTTGTTGCAAGACTTTTTGCCAGCACTGTATATATATATATATATATATATATATATATATATATATATATATATATATATATATATATATATATATATATATATATATATATATATATATATATATATATACAGCAGCGCCGTGCTGTAACTTTTGGAGGCCCTGTGCAGAAACTAAAAAAAAATTTTTTTTCTTTTAATTCGTAGTAATTTATGGTATTGGAGAAGTTTTTCTAATTTATTTAATAGGGGGCCCAGTGCGATTGCACTTGTTGCGCTTGCGATAGTACGGCGCTGATATATAGTGTATGGATACCAGCATCATACTAAAACAAAAGATTTATCAAAATATCAACAAAAAACTTTTCAGTTTTTTAGTAACTATATTTAAAGCTATATTTAAAGGTTTTCTCCACAGAGCTTACTCCATCTGTAGTAAACATCATTTGCAAAACGAAATAAATTTTTTAATTGACATGTTTATTGAAAATGGGTACGATGAAAAGCTATTGAGGAATATTACACACCAATTTCATCAAAAAAGACAAAATAAAACAAAATTACATCAGAATGCAACAATCTTCCTGTAGTGTCTTTACCTTGGGTACCAGGCCTTTCACCAAAACTTCGAAAAATATTCCGAAAAGCAGGGTACAGAGCAGTATTTAAATCAAACACAAATTTAAGATCTTTATTAACATTAAAAAACAAAACAAAACTACCAAGTAACAGCCAACCTGGAACCTGGAATATAATAAAATGCAACTGCTCTAAAGTTTTCATAGGTGAAACAAAAATGCCAGTAAGTACGCGGATGCATCAACATCAGAAGAGCATTAATGAAAACAAACCTAATCAACCTGCATTAGCATTTCATAAAACCTTTTGCAAAGAAAATATTATTTGGGAAAAATTTCTAATATAATAATATTATTTGTATTGAGAGAAACTGTATTTCTTGATGTTTTAAAATAATGTATATATATATATATATATATATATATATATATATATATATATATATATATATATATATATATATATATATATATATATATATATATGTATATGTATATATATATATATATATATATATATATATATATATATATATATATATATAATCGTTTTTTCATACAAAGTTATAATTACAAACAGTAATAAACTGACAAAACGTAACAACTAACAATGACGTAAAATCGGCTATAGCTAAAAAAATTATAAAGATTTAGTAAATATATTAATATAATCATAGTTGTTATAATATCATAATCAGAATATATTGCAAATATTAAAACCAAATAAATAAATACAATGTAAACAGAAAAACACAGAGAAAATCAAAACAAAACAAAAGTTACAACAAACATTACAAAAAATTACCTTTGGCAAAAAAAACAAAAACTTATGATTAAAAAAAAATAATAATAATACACGGTAAAATAAAACATATATAATAAATGACTAAAAAGAAAATAAAAACAAATAATATATAACTGTATAAAAAATTTATATATCACTAAAAATTGATAATAATTAAAAAAACAAAAACATTAAATGATAAGTAAAACTATATACGCTAAAAAACTGAAGAAAAATCAATAAATATTAAAATAAATAATCCTAATAAATATATGAAAGAAAACTAAAGAAATATGAAAGAAAACTAAAGAAATATATGAAAAAATATCCATACACTGTATATAGTGGTAGCGCACTTGCCTCAAAAACAAAGGATCCTTGGTTCAAACCCCACCTATGGGCAAGTTATTCGACATCGGTCAGGAAGGAGGCGTGAACTTCCAATCAAATGCGTTTATCCGCGGTGCTCTGTGATTAGACCGTAAGGACTTCTTAGGGCACCTAAATAAAATTAAAAAAAATATATATATGTATATTTAGATTATTAAATACCTTTTTCAATCCATTGTAGCCATCATTAAAGTTTACGGAATTGTTGCGGAACATAACCGTGTTTGTAAAATTTTTCTACTGCAACAAATTCTCTTTGGGTAACGAGACCAAATTAGTGAGTTAAGGTACTCATTGATATTTTGATTCAAGCCATTCAAGCATTTATTAAATAATGCATCCTTACTCAGGGCCGTCCCGAAAAAAATTTTATGGGGAAGGGGGGAGGGGTGACGTATCTGATTTTTACCGACTAAACCCAAAAAAAATTTTCTGACTAGTTTATCTAAACAAATCTGTTTAAAACTTTTCCATAAAAATGGTCCTATATACTGAATAGAATAAGGACATAACTTTGGATTAAATTTTGGAGCTACAAAATTGTTTTTGGAAAATCTAGTGGGGATTTATGACTTATTTTACTAAAATATTGATTAAATATTGTTCGAGTTTGTGTTTTATTTTATACATGAATTGCAAGACTAAATATATATTAATTTTGTACACGTTTAATGATCCAAGCTTACTTAGTAGTGGCTCGCAAGGCACATTTCTTGGTGTTCCAAATATAGTTCTGCAAGCATCCTTTTGTTTTAAAAAAGCGTTTTAATATCCCTATGTGAATAAAACAGGTTGGAGTCATCCGCAAATAAAATGAATTTTAATAAATTTGATGTAAGAGATAAATCATTTATATAAAGTGAAAATAATAGCAGTCGTAAAATCGAGCCTTGAGGAACTCCGCATGTCAATATATTTTTAGACGTTTTACCTGTTTCATATTGTATAAACTATTTTCTGCTTAATAAATATTCTTTAAACTAGAATAAGTTATTGTTTTTTTATTTCATAATGTTCAAGTTTTTTAAGAAGAATAACGTGGCTGACAGTGTCAAAGGCTTTAGACAGATCAATAAAAACTCCTAATGTCAAACAATCACCAAATTTAAATACATTCCAAAGCTTAAATAAAAACCAAAGCTTTTAAAAAAATAATCAAGCACATGAAATTAAATAAACATCCTCCACGGTTATCGAACAAAAGTGTCACTCAAAAGGCGATCAAAGTTTGCTTCGTATTCCTTTACGAATTGGAAGCAAAAACAAACTTTGGCAGTGTTCTATTATACTAAAAATATTCTAAAACTGGTCTTAACTGGTATATATTAGCCATCAGACTAAAAATAATTATTAAGAGCAAATTAGTTTAAATAACAACAAAATAATTCACAAAAATCTAAGCAAATTGGCCCTTGGCAACCGTTGCTTTACAAATTATTAAATGTAAACAACCATATTAACCTAAGATACTTAAAAAGTGTATGAGAGTTTGGATATGAATATTTTCCTCGTAAAATTTTGGTCAATAATTTATTAAAATCAAAATATTAAAAAAAAGTGAATAAAATTTAACTTTTTTACTTATTTAATGGTAGAGAATATTAACTGCACCTAAATAACAAACTCCAAAATTAATAATAATAATATAATTAATATTGAATATAAAAACAACTAGACTTTGTCTATTAATAACATAAATAAAGATAACTCTAAATTGGTTTTATAATTTTATCTTTTGTATACTTTTTTATTTGGCTTGTTTTTTCCCCCCTGGATTTTAGGATCAAGGGTGCATACTCTCCCCGACTATTTTGATTTTAAAAGTTGTGCATAACTGATGTTATATAATTAGTAAAATGGTGTATTCACTAAACCAAAGATTTTATGGAATTAATGCAGTGGCTAAAGTATCCTGATAATGGAGTAACTTTGACATAGTAATTTTAGTTTTAACATAGGCTTATAAATAAAGTAAAATTATCTATATTTAATGTAGTTTAAATTTATAGTTAGCATTTATTTCATAAGAAGAAGTTAAAAACCAATGGACTTAAAAAAGGACAATAAAAAGAAGTACAAACAATACTAATGCAAGTTATAAAGCAATTAATGTATTTTGAATATATATTTTTATAAGACAGAAAAGTTAAAAGTGTTCCAAAATGTAAAATATAGATACAAACAATATAAACTTTATTTAAAGAAAAAAATAAACAGTAGATATTAACATAAATAGTATTCACTAAGTCTGATATTAAGTCAACTTAAATTTGTCCTTCAAATGCTGTTTCTATTTTACTGTCAATTTTAAGTCGTTTTTTGCAAACATAATACTATGGTTCAAATAGAAGGAAAATAGTCACCTATTAAAGCTTTTTTTCCAGTTTTTTTCATTACGTAAGGTAATAGCGCCTAATTTAACCAATCCTCAAAATTAACTTTATCAGACCAAAAAGGTTTTGTTCTAACAAAGCGAGACTTCTTAGGACCATGTTTTATCCATGAGTCTTTTAAACAAATGAAAAACTTAAAAACTTTGTATGGTGGCAAAATTCTCCAAGATCGTTTCCATAAAACATCACAAAGAAGCCGTCGTGCAGAGGCAGCGCACTTGCCGTGGTTTAAACCCCACCTATATCTACTTTTTTTATGTCCAGGGTTATCACGCAAACTGGCTTCATCACAGTTCCAAATGTTACAAGGTGGAAGTCTTTCAAGCTCATTATAATGTTTTCAAAATAAAGCTGTAGTGCTTCTCTGTTTATAGCTGCAGTTAGAAAAATTGCTCTCTTTTTTTAATGTTTGATGCAATTCTATTGGTTAACTGTGAACGGTTCATAAAATTTAAAACCAATCATCACCAGTTATATTGTTTGAAAAGATGATTTACTGTATGATTTTGTGATTTTAAATAAGCAGCTGCCAATATTTTGATATCGAGTTTGTCTAATGGAAATCCCCAATTACCCATAACACTATTTCGAGCTGAAAATAAATGCTTGATGCAATGAGTGAGTATGGTTGATGCGCCAATGCACTTTTTATGTTTTGAATTCATTTTATGATGGATAGTACTCCGAGGCGATTCTACGAATAAAATGCAGGAGGAAGGGGGGGGGGGGGGCAAAGGAAAAAAAAAAAGGTCCTCAAAACGAAAGTTTAACCGACTGAATTGTGTCAAATACCCGACTAGCCGACTAAATTCGTAAAAAAACTGACTTTAACTTGTAAATCACCTTTTTCGGGAGGGAGGGGGGGGGAGGGAAGGGGGGAAAGGAGTGTTTCACCTCTTTAGAAAGGTTTAATATACCAAGAAGTACAATCAGAGGCAATTTTACGGGGAGGTCTGAGGGAGGGTGTTACATCCCCCACCACCACCACCACCACCACACTTCCCCGTAAAATCGCCTCCGATAGTACTTCTTGGTATATTAAACCTTTTCAAATATAGAAGAGTAAACATTCCTTTATGAATTGTTTCCGAACATTCTTTCAAAAGAACCGTGTTAGAAAAATTGTTGTAGGTACATTTTCCAACGTTAAATTTGCTATATTTACAAGATACTTTAAAAAATAGTAAATGTAAATACTTATTGTACACTATTTGACTTTTGTTAGAATTAATTCAAATGTAAAGTTAAAATTTTTGCAAAAATAACCACACAAAAAAAAAAAACCCAGCTTGAAACTAAATAGTTTTTAATATCATAAAGTAATTTATTTGGATAGCATTTTTTTAAAAATACGATGTAGGTAGAATGACTGGCAGATTGGAATAGATAATGGCAGAAATCGACCGCAAATAAAATGGAAATAAGAGCTTCTTTTCAAAGACCAACATCCAGAACCCACACATTTTACAGTTTGCGCGAAATATTGACTGGTGCGCACACGAGAGGCGAACCAGTCCTGATCCTTCAATAAGAGATGATGAAGATCGAACTAAGTCTTGTCGTGTGGATCGATAAACTCAGCCACCGTTGGAAACTGATAAATCATCAGACCTGAGCTCAGCTCTTTCTACAAATTCAAAATTCTGTTTCTCCAATAGAAGATTCACTGTCCTTCTATAAATATAAGTCGCAATGCAAATAACTGTATTTTTAAGTCTTGATATATATTGTATTTGTGTAAAGAGTTGATAATAAAAATGAATTTAAATACCGTGAGAGTCTAAATGACTTCCATATTGATCACGAGGGAGGATCAATTCCACCAACTTTTTACTCATTCGAGCCATCTTTCTCTCGGCTTTATTGAAAGCACTCCGTACGTATTCGTCATAATCAATAAGGCATTCAAATCATTTATAGAAAAGTGATGAAAACTGCTGTAAAAAAAATAATATTTATGTTAAAAGAAACATGATTAAATCAATAGATCACAATAAAAATATGAAAAAGAAGGCTATACCAATTTCGACGACTTTAGCGTATCGTGGACTTTCATCCGGCAATCATCAACACTGAAGATAACCACTGGTTTGACCAACTTGGTCAAAAGGTTTCTATTGTGATGGAATCGAACTGTGGTAGAGTCAAAAGTTGTTTAAAGTCGAATTCGTGAGCATACGCTGTTGATAATGAATGATTTCCGGATCGAACAGCAAGATTAGTGGGGCTTGAATACACGAACATGGAAAAGTATGACAAGTAAAACTTTTCCCTTGTTGAGCAAAATAAACAAATACGAACGCTTTTTAACAACATCTCGTACAAGCAGAAATATTTAAAGATTTCAATTTAACTTAAGTTTAACTTAAAGTAGGGAGTTTAGGCAATATTTATAGCAAATGTAAATATTTTTTATATTAAATGCATTATATTCCTTAATATATTTCCTTTTCAAAATGGTTTCAACCACCTCTGTAGCTTATTTAGTTCCAAAGATATATGTGTTTTAATATTTTCAATTCATAGACTTTTTATGAAATATTTTCTTCAAGTATCTCGTTCAATTTTTGGCACCGAAAAAAAAAACTTTTTTATCTTTTTTTTTTTTTTTGCGTAAAAAGTTGCGTAAACTAACTTTTAATAAAATTTTATTAGAAAATAAATTGTAAATCTAAATTATTTGAACAATTCATAAGTAGAATTTTTTTTTTTTTGGGGGGGGGGGGGGTTAACGCAGACGTACCATGAAGTAGTCAAATAACTGTATAATATGTTTGAATATGTTTTAAACCTTTTTGACACAAATTAAATTCTCAAATGTTTTAATTTATAATACGTTGAGCGTAACAAAACTTTGATGATAAATATTAACTTAAATTAATTTTATTTTTCTTTAATAAATTATCAATTGAACAACGTGGACCCAAATAAAACACGCCGAAAACGTCAAAATACGTACAAAATAAAAATAAATCTAAAATTTATTTTTACACAAACAAAAAAAGAAATAAGTCAAAGACTTGTTAATAATTTCAGTATTGTTACAGATTCAAAAAAAGATTTAACCACTTATAGTCTACTGATTCGACTAATTTATTGTTTTCAGCACCTATCATAATATAAAAAATGTTATATTTTTTAAAAATTTTGAAAACAATGAATGAAAAACTCGTTGAATTGTTCTATTTCATTGTGTTTGGCTTTATTTGATTGTGTACACTTAAGTCCTTAACTCAAGGGGGGGGGGGCGTTTATTATTTTTGGGAAACTTTGCCACCCACACTAAGCTTATTAAGACCCCCTCCCATTTATTAATTTTTACTTGTTTTAACAAAAAACTTATATCTAAAAACTAAAAAAAAATCAGTGAAAATCAGCTTTAAAAATCAAAAAATACATACTAGTTACTGATAAGTAATAAAACTTTCAGTGTTAATTCTGACCCTCCCCTCTCCCGGTTCATTAAATCTTGACTAAACCCCCCATCCACTTTTATTACCCCCCTCTTGTATTAAGAAATTGAGATTACATAGATTAACAGACACATGGAAATACTTATACGGATTATCTTATCTATCTATTTGTCTTAAACTTTTTAATAGATGTTTTAAATCGTTTTGTCTTTGAAATAAATTATCGCACTATTAATGTACCCAAATTTGACTATATGTTGCAAATTATTTGAACTCAGAAAAAATATTTTAATTATCGAATTTCAATTCAAACTTCAGAGTAGGCTGTGTGTGTATTGTTAACAAACAATTTTATACATAATTTGCCTTGGCTATTCCGTTCATAAATTAGACAAAATTGTCTAACTTACTTAACGAAGTGCACCAACGAGAAGGTAAGCCATAGGACTTTGCACTCCATCCGTGAGCTGTCATGTTGCCTAAGGTTAGCCCTCCATTTCTGGATTCTTTCCTTTACTTGATAGGCAGTTAATGTAAAAGTAATAGTATTTTTGCATAAGCTTTTTTTTTTTTTTTTTTAATAATAAAAATGTGCAGTTAAGCTGCAAATAAACAACAACAAATAAACAAAATTGGTACAGATAAACATATCAGATATGATTCATACTATTTGTAAAGATAAAAACCACTGAACTCAAATGCAGTAAAAACAAACAATTGGAACATAACAATAAAAGAAATAAGATTAATATATACTGTTACATAATTCTAAATTTACATTAAATAAAATTACTTCGCAACCCTAGCTACAAAGAATAAGATCACCTTTTTCAAAATCAATCAATAAAGGAAATGACCATACTTCATCAGGTTCGTTATCATACTTAACAAGGTATGTAGTTCTTCTACCGTTTAATTGATCAATTTGAACCACTTGCGCACGTTCCCAAAATACTTTAAGAGCATCTTCTTCTCTAACACGATGTTGTATAGAAAAACCTACAAAATCAGATGGATTGTTAATAAATTTTGATAAGGAGTGCTTTTTTTGTTGCTCTATTAGTTTGTTTAGTCTTGCATCCTGAATTTTTTCCATTGAAGACAAGTTTATTCTTTTGCTTCCTTCTACTTTTGTTTTACAAAAATGTTTTTTGTCACATTCAACACATAAGATTATGCGATAAAAATTAAGTTGATCAAGGAGTACTTTTGATTTCAATGGCTCTTCTATATTAGAAACTGTTTTCTCTGCTTCCTCTAATGATATCCATGCCCTTACATTTAAATTTATCAAATCATTACAAGCTGCAACCTTTTTATGTTGTAGTTTAATTTCTTCTCGATTTTTTTCTTCTTGCTTTGCTAGAAGGTGCATAGCTTTATCTTTTTTAAGAGCTTCTTTTCTTTCATCATATTTGCTTTTCATTAACGTTACTTTAGTTCTTGAATATTCAAGCAATTGTTTTCTTTCTTCATCTGATTTACTATTAAGCCACTCTAATGTTTGGTTCTGAGACCACATTGTCAAAGCCTGGATAGTTTGAACATTTGCATTGGGTTTTGTGCGAACCATTAAATCCAAAATGGCAAAGTCGCTTTCTGATGCTTTATTAGTGACAGGGACATAAGAAGCAGCTTCAGAAACAGAATTAGATGGATTCCAATATTTACCACCTGGTAATTGATCAGCACACTGACGTTCCAAAATAACAAGAATTGAGTGGAAAATAATTTCAAGTGATTGAACAGTTAAAGAATCAAACTCATCATTTTGAGTGCATTGAAACAGTTTGGTGTAAACCACATCTTGATGAAGAAGATTGGTATCCTCAAAAATTTTTCCATTAGCAAACAAAGAAGATGCATCGATACAAAGAGATGAAAGTCTAACTTTCAAGCGAAGTAGGTAGGGGTTTAAAAATAATATACTATCAAGTGATTCGATAATTCTCCACATTAGACCAGTAAGTAGTTCGTCAATAATACCTAATGCACGGACTTCAGCAATGAATACAAGATTTGTGATATCTTCCTTAATTGCTTTTAATAAATTATTAGGGTTAGGCCAAGCATTAAGAAATTCTGTTATAGAATTCTTATGATAGTATAGGGCAGCTGCATTGTAATACAAAATATTAAATCGATTTCCAATAAATGGAACAAAATAAGATTTATCGTTACGAGAGGAAAGAAAAGAATTAAACCATGATGCAACACCAGCTTCCTCACTACCCCTTGAATGAAATGCCTTACATGTAGTACGAACTAACCGTACAGTACCACATTCTTTACCACTAAAAGCAAAAACAGTTTCAAAATCATTTTGAAGCAGAATTTTTTCAAAAGAATTTAAAACTTTATCAGTTTCAGAAGCAAAATTAGCAAACAAATGAAGTTTACAGAAAAAATTACTCATGTCCTTCATATTGTCTTTGACGTTTG
Source organism: Hydra vulgaris (assembly GCF_038396675.1). NCBI lineage: Eukaryota > Metazoa > Cnidaria > Hydrozoa > Anthoathecata > Hydridae > Hydra > Hydra vulgaris. Next base: position 52,190,465 of record NC_088920.1, on the reverse strand, counting down.
AGGAAAGAAAATCCCAGTTACTAACTGCAATAGGCAAAAGTTTTTCCCTTAATGTTTTTAACTGTGAGTTAAAAAGAGGATTAACCGAAGAAAGATCAGACATTGTTGATTTTATTGATGTTATTAGTTTAGCAAAATTAATTTCTTTTTCAGTAGCTGAGTTGCTAACAACGTCACAAATGTCATCTACTATATTAGTAAAGTTTTGCAAAACAGTTGCTGCATCTTTGCCAACCACTTCTGACAGACCAAAAGATAAAGTTTTCCCACTAGTTGTAGTAATTTGAAAGTTTTGATAATGCTTATGGTATTTCTGAGTACCATCACCATGCAAACAATTGCCTATATTAGAGTTTTTATTTATCAAATTATTTTCAAGCATTGCTTCCGCAACTTGAAATTGACCTAAAATTGAAGCTTCCTGCATTAACCTACATTTTACAGCGGCTGATGGCAGTCTAGATATGTTCTTTTTGGCTAGTTTGTTTAAAACTACTTTTATGACTTCGTTGACACTATTCATACTCACGTTCATTGAAAGAAGTTTCATTATTGTTTCTCGAATGTCATCACTGTATCTGCCATCTTCAAATGTTATTACTTCGTCATCATCCAGCAAAGAAACCAATTTTTGAAATTCTAGATTCTCCTCTTTTAAAATGTTTGTCTTACTATATAACGAAACAACTTCCTTCTCTAAACTTATAACATCTTTCATATTGTTGTCATTAATCTAGTTGGTTTTATTTTGCAAAATAACTTTTAAATTACTCACTTTTTTTTGCAGCTTTATTTTTTCGTTTTATAATTCAGAAATGTTTATGTCTGAGTTTTGAAGAATTGAATTAATATCTGTTATTTTATTTTTTAATTGCAATATTATTTTTCTTTCTTCATTTTTTAATGAATTTATTTTATTCTTTTTTATTTCCAGCTGAGTATCACAATATTTTATTTTTTTATTCAAATTTCTAACATTAAATGATTATTTTTTTGACTTAAATAGCTCTAATTTGTTTTCGATATTATTAAGCTTTTCTTCTTTTTCACAATAACACTTTTTAATAAAGTTTAATTCAGCTTCTATTAGAGAGTTTTTTGAAATAAGTATTTTTAGATTGTTTGACATATCTTCAAAATCTTTTAGATGTGTAAAATAATCCATTTGTAAATCCATCATAGATTCCATTTTCCTTTTTAAAATTTTATTTTCTTTTTTAAGCATTTTGTTTTCGCTTATCAGTATTGTTTCTTTAAGAATTTCGGATGCATTCACTGTATTATCAGAAAAATTTGCCACAGGTGGAAAAAAGGCTTTACCTAATTTTTTATTTTTTCGTTGTTTCTTTAATTTTCTGATGGTGTCAACTAATCTATTTATCTTTTTGGCTAAAGCTTTCTTGCAGGAGAACAGTTCAACTTTAAAATCCACACAATATCTACAATATATTGCATCATAAGATGTATCTTTTAAAGCCAAATACCAATCATAAATACTTTCATTTATCATTTTATCTAAATAAATAAAGATTTTCCAGTCATCAATTCGAAAAAATATATAAACATATAAATATATTATTTTAAGTCTTTTACTTATTATATATATATATATATATATATATATATATATATATATATATATATATATATATATATATATATATATATATATATATATATATATATATATATATATATATATATATATATATATAGAGTAGGTACAATCGGCGGGGCGGGGCGGATCAGCGGGGCGGATCAGCGGGGCGGATCATTCAAGTAACACGGCACTTTTAATAGTTAGATTTCTGCAATCGAATTCAACCTTAGCAAACATATTGCTAAATTTTTTTTTAAAGAAATGACTACTCCAGTTTTGACAGGTTGCTTAAATCATCTTAAGATAGATTTTATTGCAAATCTTATTGCCAAGAGCAATAGTGAAGATAGACCAACTACTCTCAATAATCCTAAGGCAGGCGAAGTTTATGTCATACAAGTGAATCATGGTAAAGGTTAGGCAGCAGTATTTTAGTATACTTTTATAGTATTTGTATTTTGTAAATATATTTGTATACTAAAATAGCATAATGTAGTATATAGCATAGCTATTGGGTTATACTAGTGAAAATCAATTACTATGCCTTAAGTAAAGTTAGATTTTACTTTAAACACATTTAAAGTAATTATACTTGTAATCTACAATGTAGACCTACATGTAGCCTACAAGACTGTATATATTTTTATTTTTTAAATATTTTTAAAGTAATATCCAACTTTACTTAGGCATTGTTTATCCTTTACTTAAGGCTATGCTACAGTATAGCAAGATATCTTATTGATAAATTTGAATGGACATCTAAATGTCATTTAATATTATGTTGAATATTTTCAAGATATCATTTAATATGCAATATATTTTTGAAGGTAAAAATTGTCTTTCCTATTATAATTTATTTGAAGATTTATTTATTATTGTGAAATAGCAAACTTACATGCTTATGTCTTTTTTATATTATGCTATGTATAACATAATATTAAAAAAGTCTGCAGATTTTTAAATGACCTTTATGCATGCTATTTAAAAGTATCTTTGTTATGATTTTTAAATGTGAGCACCAATGTACTTTCATTGTACTTGCTTAAAAACAATTATTAGTAGTAGTATATAAAATTTAGCTATGTGTTAACAGCGAATGAATTAGAAACTCACTTTGACAACTCACTTTTGACAATGTAGGTATATACTAATAAAAATAATAAAAATTTAAACAAAAACTACTTAGAAGACTTAAGACTTAGAAGGGTTAAAAGTCCAAAAGTAATTTTTGTTTAAATTTTTTATACTTTTTGTATTAAAAAATTTTATTACTATTAAAACTTATTAAGTTAATTTTTTTAATACTAATTATTTGTCTAATTTGTTCTTGAAACTGTTTACATTTGCTGACTTGTGGCAATGTTGGGGTGTTAGCCAGGAATATATTTTATAATAAACAAGAATATATCTGTAGTCCCGGTTCGGAGCCCTTATGTAACCCAAACATCAAGGGCTAAAATGGGTGAGACATATTTTCAAAGTTATAATTTTTTAAAACTTTTTTATAAAATTAAACTTATGGTTTTTCAATTAAAATAAAATAATAATATTTTTTTCTTATTTTTGAGAAAGAATCATCTCTAATCCAGATAAGACTAAATTTTTTCAGCAAATCGTTATCACAAAAATCTAGATCTTCCTACATTTATGAACAGTAATGTACGTAATGAGTCATCTACCCTTTATCTTCTAGGATCAGATCTTACTTTTGATCTTTGTATCTCTTTATCATGCTTGCCACTTTATTACTCCTGATTCTATTCTTTATCTCTATAAATCTCTTTTAATTAGAGTACCAAAAAAAGCATAGATCTTACATCATTGAGGAACTCAAATCTATTATTAATTAGTATAATTACCCGACAAAAAGTTTATAACATTATAACAATAACATTGTTGATTTAACAATAAACACAGAGTAATTGCTACCTAGGTAGCAATAAATATGTATAAATATTGTGTTTATTGTTGATAACAAAGTTAGATTAAGGTATTAGTTAACTTTATTATTAATCTTAATTAATTAATATATTGTCAATATCATTATTCAATTTATTTTAAATATTATTGCATGTATGTTCAACATAAATATATTTTTGTTAGTATTTTATCGTTTTAACTTTATTATCAATCTAAATTTATTACTATATCAATCTTAATCGTTCTACTAATACATCAAACTTTGCCATTTTTAAATTGACCAATTTGCTCGCTTAATCGTTTATTTTAAAATAAATATGTTTTATGACAAATGCCCTCATGTTACTATGTAACTTAACATGAGTAAGATGAGAGCATTCCGTGCAACATAATATTGTTACGCGGGCAATATTGTAACATGAAGGCAAAGTTTGTAGCACCAGAGCTTGGCAATTTCTTAAAAAGAGGGCACCCAGGATTACTACTACTACTACTACTGCTACTACTACTGCTACTACTACTACTACTACTACTACTACTACTACTACTACTACAACTACTAAAAAAAAAAGATATTAAATTTTGGGACCATTAATATTTCTACAGTATACTCATTGTCATTTGGCTAATGATTAGGCTAGCTAACACCCTGAATATGTTCCATAAATTTTCTATTCTGTTTATAATGAATTATTATCTCAGTATAAACTTGGTTTGTTCTCAGCTGTATTTTTTATTGTTACCTCTGCATGTTTTAAACTTTGTTTGTTTGCGCATATTTTTGTTCTTTTAACTCAACAATTTTGGTTGTCCTGATTACTGTCACTTAATTGAAATGATGAATTCCAATAATTCCAGCAATTTCAACCCTTTTGCCTGCCAAATCTATTTTTATTTTATACTGTGGAACCTTCTAACTGTACAATTAATGAGTTGTTAAACTATGTTTTGGTGATTCTCGCTACACTTGCTCTTTTTAATTCACACAAAAGTTTAAATTCTCCTTATTTGTTGCCAAGTAATATTGCATGTAAGTATTGTGGTTGTTTATTGTATATGCAAATATATATATATATATTTATATTATTTTTTAGATGATTGGCGAGCAGATGGGTATAGGTGGAAGCAAAATGGGTCCAGTAAAATTCCTCGGGGTTTACCACTTTACACAAAGATCCATTTTGCCACAGTTACACCAACAGGAATTTCAAATGATTTCCAGAAGTTTGTGTACTGTGATCTGAGTCGGACAGATCTTGTTGTTATCCATTACATCGGTAACCATGACCTTGCAATTTTAGTTCCTCATGGTAAATATATATCTTGCATTTTGATAATGGTTTTTGTTTTTATTTTAAAAGGTTTAGGTAAGTTTACTACTAAATAAAACCTACTTTAATAATATTTTTAATTAAAATTCATGTTGTGTAGCCCCTTCTCTTTTTCATTCTAAACTTTGTCTGGTTCAGTCCCCCCCCCCCTTCCCCTGTTTTATGCTTCATACGCCAGTGTATACACACACATACAAATATATATATATATATATATATATATATATATATATATATATATATATATATATATATATATATATATATATATATACATATATATTTATATGTGTGTGTGTACATGTATATATATTTCAGGTAATTCCAGAAAACCAATCAAGTTCTTACCAACAGCTTCTTCTGTGCGAGATGCTATTGCTGATTCCCACAGTTACAAGGACCTTCTTCTCGATTGCAAGGATAGCCAGGTCCAATTTCAACCAAGAAATTCAAGACAGTTTAAGTACATGCGTAGTGTAAAAGCCGCTAGTATGAAACTAGGCACTGAATCTTTTTTAACTTTACATGAACTGGCATATATGATTCCAGGCTTTGTGTGGTCCATATCCACTTATCCTGACTTGTCGGTTTTGTTTGGAATGCAAAATTTAATTAGTCAACTTGCCATGTGCTCTCAAAATTTTTTTTCATATGATACAACATTTAATTTAGGAGATTTTTATTTATCCATTCTAGTGGCTAAAATAAGTTGTTTTGTTGAGAAGCCTTGCATGCCTGTAGCATTTGTTTTACATGACAGGAAGTTTGATACTGTGCATAAAAGTTTCTTCAAATCTTTAAAAAAAAAATTACCAGTTCTAAATCAGGTTGTGATTGTAACAGACGGTGAGAGTGGGATTAGCAAAGCAATAAAAAAAGTATTACCAAAATGGAATCTGGTATCTTGCTCCAATCACATTTTGTCTGATATTGAGGTTTGGTTAAAAAAACGCAGTGCTTGTCATGCAGAAATAGTTATTTACAAATCTCAAATGCAGGAACTTCTCAGGTGTGAAAGTGAGATCTGTTTAAAAGTTAAAATTGATACATTGAGACCTTCTTGGAGCGAAGCATTCTCAATTTATTTTTCTGACCACTTACACTCACGTATTTTATTATCTTATATTGGTTACCTCAGATTTGTTGGTCTAACAGATAATATAATTACAAATAATGTATCGGAATCACTAAATGCTGTTATTAAAAAGTTTCAGGATTGGAAAGAAGCGCCTGTTGATTCAATGGTTGTTGCAATGCATCGCCTTCAGACCTTCTATTTGACAGAAATTAAGCGGAGTTGTAGTGGTTTTGGACCCTACACTCTCATTGACAGCAGTCTCCTAATCAGTATGTCGCATATATATACTTGTTTGCTTAAAACCTTATTTGTAATTGTTTTTTCCTTGGATTTTATAATTATTTAGTAAATATTTACAAATGTGCGATATTCTCACAAGTAAATAATGATGTTTTAAATTGAAAATTTAAATAATTTAGATAACACAGATGACATACCAAAAGTAGAGAATCCAGAGCTTGTTATTGCAGAGCTGCAAGCAGCTGCCAATATACCAATCCAGCAACTCATACCTCCATCAATATGTGTGCTTTCTAATACATTTAATGTTGTACATATTCCAAGCCTTAAAGTTTTTACAGTCTCTGCACCTGACGGAAATGCCCATGTTGTGAAGCTGTATCCAAAGGAAAACTGCACGTGTCCTTCTTCAACAATGTGTTGTCACATACTAGCTGTTAAACGCAGTATTGGAGTTGAATGTAGTGAACGAAAAATCATAAATTTGACCAAATTGCGGTGTAACTCACGGTACATTAAATTACTCTGAGGTGCCTAATAAATAAATAATCCTAATAAACGAGGAAACATTTTAAGAATATAAGTAAAGAATCTGCAATATTATTCAACATGAGGCGGTCTAAATAAGGTCTGGATAAATGGGGTAAAAATTTAAATAAATATTTAATATTTGGCATCTCCGAGTACAATGTTAGTAGTTAAAAATATACAATCAAGTATAAATTCTAATCATTGATGACATTTTGGGTTATATGTTTCAAACAAATGTGATTTATCTTAATATCTAACTTGATTAAATAAGTAAGTGATCCAAAACTATAAGGTCACTAGGAGTTAAAACCTGGAGCTCTGATATTATTTTTAATACATATACTTGTCCTATTTATCTTTAAACTTTTAATTATATAATAATTTATTTATGTATGCAAACATATATATATATATATATATATATATATATATATATATATATATATATATATATATATATATATATATATATATATATATATACGTACATACATACATACATAAATTTATGTTTATATATATATATATATATATTTATATATATTTATATATATATATGTATATATACATATATATATATATATATATATATATATATATATATATATATATATATATATATATATATATGTATATATATATATATATTATATATGCTTGTATATGTTTATAGATGTATAAGAAGGAACAAGTGACTTAAATTCTCAAATGATAGACTGATTTGTCTTTCGGGTTACATCCCAGAAAAGAGAATGCAATAAGGTAACATCTTATCTACACTAGAATGTCAGTTTTTAAAATTTTTATTATTTTTAGTAAAAAAGGTGACAAAAAATCAGGATGTAAGATGCCAAGAAAAGGCGATTTAAGTTTTATCCCTGCACCAGATGCAACTGCCAATCTTGACATTAGAAATTTAAATGGTTGGAGCATGAATCAAAGTGTTGACTTAGCGTCTCAAACTTTGCATGTTGGTATCCTTTCCTCTGCAGCAAGTTTAAGTACGGAGATTCCGTTATCTCAAAATGAAATGTAAATAACTTTATTTGCATTTTAACTTTTTAGGTGTTATCCATCTTTTTTTATCTTCTATTATATTTGTAAACAATGTTACCTACATTTCTACTATTCTTCTATTATTTTGTGTGTATTAAAAAGGATGCAAAAGAGAGTGAAATTTGATGACAACTGTGTCCCAACGCCTGAAGATTCTCTATCAAATTTTCCATTTTTATCATCAGTTATGAATACAGATATGAAACCAACTACACTTGAAACACCTATTTTAATTTGTGATGATACAAATTCAATGGTTACTGCAGATGTGCAGACATGGCTTCAATTTGAAAATTTGAATCTCACCAATGCTGATCGAAGCCTTATTTTAAATCCAATGGGGCTTCTCAATGATAAAATTATTTTTGCAGCAATGTTATTGTGTAAGCGCCAATTTCCAGATATTAAAGGTCTTGAAGACCCGATTCTGTGCTTTGCTGGTCTATGTAATGCTTCTAGCAGGGCTTTTGTTCAAATTTTTAATGATTCAACAATAGGACATTGGGTAACTGCCTCTAACCACTATTGTAAAGATAGTCAAATCAACATTTATTGTAGTCTGCAACTCATTCCGAGTAAAGACTGCATTTACTCAATTTCTAAATTTGCCTGCTTACAGTCTGTTGAAATAGAGCTTAACATAAGCAATGTAGTCCGTCAGAAAGATCTTTTGTGTGGCTTTTACGCAATAGCAAATTGTGTTACTCTGTGTTTAGGAAAAGATCCTTGTAACTTTAGATACAGGGAGGACTTGATGCGCCAACATTTGCTGACATGTCTTGAAAATTACAGAATAACACAGTTCCCTGTTGATAGCTATAGAACTGTTAGAAAAAATGTAGTTCGAACCTCAAAATATTCTTTGTATTGTGTGTGTCGTAGCATTTTTAAATCGACAGACTCAATGATTCAGTGTTTAAATTGCAATGAATGGTTTCATTCTTCTTGTGTAGGTCTATCCGAATCAATGTTTACAGAGTACAAGGCAAGTCTGCGCAAAGTTTACAAATGCATTAAATGTTTGTAGAAAACTTTTTCAGATTCTTTCAACTTTTCTTTAAGATATTTGTTAATGTAAATTTTAATATATTGAAATAACTAGTTGAAATTTTTACTAGAATGACTAGATGAGTTAGAATAGTATTTAGAGTTAGAACAGTGTTTAGAGTACGAATAATGTTTAGAGTTATAACTGCGTTTAGAGTTAGGATAGTGTTTAGAGTTAGAAAAGTGTTTAGAGTTATAGAAGTGTTGATAGTAAAAGCAGTATTTAGAGTTCAAATAATTTTTAGAGTTAGCATAGTGTTTAGAGTTAGAACAGTGTTTAGAGTTAGAACAATATTTAGAGTTGGAATAATGTTTAGAGTAAGAACAGTGTTTAGAGTTATAATAGTGTTTAGAGTTATATTTGTGTTTAGAGTTAGAACAGTGTTCAGAGTTAGAACAGTAATTAGAGTTAGAACAGTGTTAAGAGTTAGGAGAGTGTTTAGAGTTAGAAAAGTGTTTAGAGTTATAGAAGTGTTGACAGTTAAAGCAGTATTTAGAGTTCAAATAATTTTTAGAGTTAGCATAGTGTTTAGAGTTAGAACAGTGTTTATAGTTAAAACAGTGTTGAGAGTTATAACAATATTTAGAGTTGGAATAATGTTTAGAGTAAGAACAGTGTTTAGAGTTATAATAGTGTTTAGAGTTATAACTGTGTTTATAGTTAGAACAGTGTTTAGAGTTAGAATAATGTTTAGAGTTAGAATAATGTTTTGAGTTATAATAGTGTTTAGAGTTAGAATAATGTTTAGATTTGGGATAGTGTTTAGAGTTAAAACAGTGTTGAGAGTTTGATCTGTGTTTAGAGTTATAACAATATTTAGAGTTGAAATAATGTTAAGAGTAAGAACAGTGTTGAGAGTTATAATATTGTTTGGAGTTATAACTGTGTTTAGAGTAAAAACAGTGTTTAGAGTTAACACAGTGTTGAGAGTTATATATGATAATGGATGTTATAGGATGCGACATTGTTGAAAGGCAAGATCATCAGCAAATATAGCCACTTTAAATTTTTATTTAATTGTCCAAAAGATCATTGATAAAGAAGAAAAAAGAAATAATGCTGGACCGAGCATAAAAGGTTGTGGAACCCCAGAGGTTATTGGAAAAGAGAAAGATCTGTTGACCTTCAAGGATAACTTAAAATTCACATTTTTCAATGATTTAAAAAACTTTCTCAAAAGCATCATATGATGATAGCTTATGAATAAGCATGCAATTCTTTATGGAAAACCTTTGATATGTCAAGACCTTTACTGCCTCCACCTAATGCCCAATAAATCCTTGAATATATATTATATATATATATATATTATTTATATATATATAAATATATATATATATATATATATTTATATATATATATATATATATATATATATATATAATATATATATAAATATATATATAATATATACATATATATTTATTAAATATATATATATATATATATATATATATATATATATATATATATATATATATATATATATATATATATATATATATATATATATATATATATATATATACACATTATATATATATATAAATAAGTAAAAACACTGACATAATTTTCTTCAACAATTTGTATCACCATCAGATGAGCCTACCGATGACAAAACAAATTGTTGTAGAAAAGTAGATAAGTGTTTTTACTAATTTATTATTGCTCTGTTCTTTAAGAACATTAAGCACTCTATTTGTAGAATTCACTAACATTATATTTATATATATATATATATATATATATATATATATATATATATATATATATATATATATATATATATATATATATATATATATATATATATATATATATATATTTAAACAACTTTAAAAAGTATTCTATACAATAGAGTGCTCAATGTTCTTAAAAGAACAGAGCAATTATATATTAGTAGAAAATCACTTAACAAAATTTTTTTTCCATTTTACACTGTGTTTCATCAACAAAGAAAAAAACATTTCTGATGAATCTTTGTTGATGAAACACAGTGTAAAATGGAAAAAAAAAAAAAAAATATTTGTTAAGTGATTTTCTACTAATATATATATATATATATATATATATATATATATATATATATATATATATATATATATATATATATATATATATATACATATACATATACATATACATATGCATATTCATATACATATATATATATATATATATATATATATATATATATATATATATATATATATATATATATATATATATATATATATATATACATATGCATATACATATACATATATATATATATATACATATATATATATATATATATATATATATATATATATATATATATATATATATATATATATATATATATTTAACAGTTATTTAGTTTTGCTTTAGTCATCCGAAGCTGGTAGAAATATATTTTACTGGTTATATATTTTATCATGTCATGTATCTATTTCACAATCTACTTTTTATAATATTATTTTATAATATTATAATATTTATTTCTTTAGTTCTACCGCGTTCTTCTACCTTGCATCATTACTTTGGTTTAGTTTGCCAACTGATGAAGTATGGTTTAAATTTAGTAAATTATCAAGATTTGAAATTTACTTTATTGATCATATTAAACAGTTTGTGACATGAAATCCAATTCAAAACAATTAAGATAAGAATAATTTTCTTTACGGGTAATATTTATAAAAGGTAAACTTTAATATTATTTCTATATGGTTTTAATACATAGCGTTTTTTTTTTTTTTTTGTATTGTCAAGACACATTTTGTTTTTAAGCAATAAACATTAAATCTGCATTATCAATCAATGAAGTTGTGCTTCAATATCTGCCGGGTGAGGTCAAAATTTATCAAAATGTTGATCAAATTGATACTGATGACCTTAATGAAAGAAATTATTTTCCTGTTGAGTTATGAAACAGCTTAACTCCTTCAGGTATGCCACCTCATTGTTTAAAATTGAAAATTGGCGTAGGTAGATCGCCTGATATAAATCGGCGGATCACGTTTTTTTTTTGTTTTTTTTTTGTAAAACAATCATTCAACTTTGAAGAGTTTGATTCAAACAATCAAAATGTTAGGCGGATCACTTGATATAATTGGCTAAACACGTTCTTTTTTGGTAGAACAATCATTAAAATTAAAGGAGTTTGATTCAAAAAATCAAAATATTAGGCTGATCACTTTATAAAATATGGCGGATCACTTGATATAATTTGGCGGATCGTGTTGTTTTTTTGTAGAATAACCATTACTGCTTTTAGAGTTTGATTCAAATAATCAAAAGATTAGGCTGATCACTTCATAAAATATGACGGATCACTTGAAATAAATTTGCTGATCATGTTGCTTTTTTGTAGAACAACCATTAAAATATATAGAATTTGATTCAAGGTCCAAAATAATAGACGGATCGCTTCATAAAATTTGGCGGATCACTTGATACATATTGGCGGATCACGTTTTTTTTTTTTAGAACAACCATTAAAATTAAAGGAGTTTGATTCAAACAATCAAAATTATAGGCGGATCACTTGATATAAATTGGCGGATCACGTTGTTTTTCGGTACTACAATCATTAAAATTTATAGAGCTTGATTCAAATAATTAAAATATTAGGCGGATCTCTTAATACAAATTGGCGGATCACCTTGTTTTTTGTAGAACAACCATAAAAATTTATAGAATTTGATTCAAACAATCAAAATATTATGCGGATCACTTCATAAAATTTGGCGGATCACTTGATATATATTGGCGGATCATGTTGTCTTTTTGTAGAACAACCATTACCGCTTATAGAGTTTGATTCAAACAATCAAAATATTAGGCGGATCACTTCATAAAATTTGGCGGATCACTTGATATAATTGGCGGATCACGTTGGTTTTTGGTAGAACAATCATTAAAATTAAAGGAGTTTGATTCAAAAAATCAAAATATTAGGCTGATCACTTTATAAAATATGGCGGATTACTTGATATAAATTGGCGGATCATGTTGTTTTTTTGTAGAATAACCATTACCACTTATAGAGTTTGATTCAAACAATCAAAATATTGGGCGGATCATTTCATAAAATTTGGCGGATCACTTGATATAATTGGCGGATCATGTTGTTTTTTTGTAGAATAACCGTTACTGCTTATAGAGTTTGATTCAAATAATCAAAAGATTAGGCTGATCACTTCATAAAATATGACGGATCACTTGATATAAATTTGCTGATCATGTTGCTTTTTTGTAGAACAACCATTAAAATTTATAGAATTTGATTCAAAGGTCCAAAATAATAGACGTTGTTTTTCGGTAGAATAATCATTAAACTTTAAGGAGTTTGATTCAAACAATCAAAATATTAGGCGGATCACTTGATATAAATTGGCGGATCACGTTGTTTTTCGGTACTACAATAATTAAAATTTATAGAGCTTGATTCAAATAATCAAAATATTAGGCGGATCTCTTAATACAAATGGCGGATCACGTTGTTTTTTGTAGAACAACCATAAAAATTTATAGAATTTGATTCAAACAATCAAACTATTAGGCGGATCACTTCATAAAATTTGGCGGATCACTTGATATATATTGGCGGATCATGTTGTCTTTTTGTAGAACAACCATTACCGCTTATAGAGTTTGATTCAAACAATCAAAATATTAGGCGGATCACTTCATAAAATTTGGCGGATCACTTGATACATATTGGCGGATCACGTTTTTTTTTTTTTTAGAACAACCATTAAAATTAAAGGAGTTTGATTCAAACAATCAAAATTATAGTCGGATCACTTGATATAAATTGGCGGATCACGTTGTTTTTCGGTACTACAATCATTAAAATTTATAGAGCTTGATTCAAATAATCAAAATATTAGGCGGATCTCTTAATACAAATTGGCGGATCACATTGTTTTTTGTAGAACAACCATAAAAATTTATAGAATTTGATTCAAACAATCAAAATATTATGCGGATCACTTCATAAAATTTGGCGGATCACTTGATATATATTGGCGGATCATGTTGTCTTTTTGTAGAACAACCATTACCGCTTATAGAGTTTGATTCAAACAATCAAAATATTAGGCGGATCACTTCATAAAATTTGGCGGATCACTTGATACATATTGGCGGATCACGTTTTTTTTTTTTTTAGAACAACCATTAAAATTAAAGGAGTTTGATTCAAACAATCAAAATTATAGTCGGATCACTTGATATAAATTGGCGGATCACGTTGTTTTTCGGTACTACAATCATTAAAATTTATAGAGCTTGATTCAAATAATCAAAATATTAGGCGGATCTCTTAATACAAATTGGCGGATCACGTTGTTTTTTGTAGAACAACCATAAAAATTTATAGAACTTGATTCAAACAATCAAAATATTATGCGGATCACTTCATAAAATTTGGCGGATCACTTGATATATATTGGCGGATCATGTTGTCTTTTTGTAGAACAACCATTACCGCTTATAGAGTTTGATTCAAATAATTAAAATATTAGGCGGATCACTTCATAAAATTTGGCGGATCACTTGATATAATTGGCGGATCACGTTGTTTTTTGGTAGAACAATCATTAAAATTAAAGGAGTTCGATTCAAAAAATCAAAATATTAGGCTGATCACTTTATAAAATATGGCGGATCACTTGATATAATTTGGCGGATCATGTTGTTTTTTTGTAGAATAACCATTACCACTTATAGAGTTTGATTCAAACAATCAAAATATAATGCGGATCACTTCATAAAATTTGGCGGATCACTTGATATAAATTGGCGGATCATGTTGTTTTTTTGTAGAACAACCATTACCACTTATAGAGTTTGATTCAAATAATCAAAAGATTAGGCTGATCACTTCATAAACTATGGCGGATCACTTGATATAAATTTGCTGATGATATTGTTTTATTGTAGAACAACCATTAAAATTTATAGAATTTGATTCAAACGTCTAAAATAATAGACGGATCGCTTCATAAAATTTGGCGGATCACTTGATACATATTGGCGGATCACGTTGTTTTTTTGTAGAACAACCATAAAAATTTATAGAATTTTATTCAAACAATCATAATATTAGGTGGATCACTTCATAAAATTTGGCGGATCACTTGATACAAATTGGCGGATCACGTTGTTGTTTGGTAGAACAATCATTAAAATTAAAGGAGTTTGATTCAAACAATCAAAATATTAGGCGGATCACTTAATATAATTGTGCGAAGATAAATTCGAGGGTCACTTTGTTTTTTGAGTTCATAAAATTTATAAAATATAATAAAATTCAATAAAATTATAATATGCAAAAATCTTCTAAATATTATATTTTTTAATGAAATTAAACTATATCTAAATTGTATTTTTTGTGTTTATTTTATGAAATATGATTCGCTTAAGTACCGTTTAAATAATCCGCCCCGCCGTTTGTACCGTTTAAATGATCCGCCCCGCTGATCCGCTCCGCCCCGCCGTTTGTACCTACTCATATATATATATATATATATATATATATATATATATATATATATATATATATATATATAGTTACGTGACAATTGCGTTTTAAGGAACCGAATTTTGTGCTAAAATTTTGTGCCACGATTTTCGCAGTCTCTTCAAAGTTAGCGTGCTTGAGGAAGGCTTTCTGAAATAACTTTTTAGTATTCGTTATCAACATAGAGTATTTTTAGAAAGAAGAATAGTTGAAGCTTATTATTAATTTGGTTTTAATTATACTCAATTGATATATTACCGAGTTTATTGATGTCAAAGTTTTAGTTGTACTTCTGTGGTGAAATTAATGTCCAGGATATAGTCTATATTTTATCTATTCAATTTATATTTTTAAGTTATTTATTTATCTATGCACCTGCCAAATTTCGTTGAAAAATATTATGTAGCAGTCACCCTATTTCTTGCTGCACTTTTGTTACCTAATTTACATTTCCCCTGATGTTAGCGCGGGAGACAGAGGGGTCCATTGATTATTTGTATATATATATTTTTTTTATATATAACATTAATATTAATAATATTATTAGCAATGTTTAACTTATTTCATAAATTGATATTATAAACCTAGATACTTTATAGTGAAAATATGATTTAAAAATATGTAAATTTAAATGAAATTGTTTTATTAAAAGGATTTTTAGTAAATAATAAAATAAGACTTAAATTTTATATTTCATTTAGAAACTAAATGGAGGAAGAAAATAAAGGTTTCACATAGTATTTCGTATCATATTCATAATATAATTTATATGTGAATCAAATTAGTTATGAATCATATCTAATTTGAAGTTTGAACGTTGTCTTTATTTAACAAGGAAAGCCTTTAGATTATAATTTATAACTAATAAATAAGTCACCCAACAACATCAGTTAGTTACTTTCTTTTTTCAATAGCTCAGTAGTTATTTTTATTATATATATATATATATATATATATATATATATATATATATATATATATATATATATATATATATATATATATATATATATATATATATATATATATATATATATATATATATATATATATATACAAATGACTTACTATATGCAAATTTTTATATTACTTTGTAAAAATAAAGTTAATTTAATTTGTTTAGATGAGCTTGCTTTACAGAGGATCAGTCAGTTATATCCCTATTATATGAATTAATTTAGTATTTAGTCATTTACTATTAGTTTTCAAATACAGTTCTTTATTATGCCTATGTAGATTGTTGTTAGTTGTATTTTTGTATACCTAATTCTTACATTTTATCAAGTCACTTTATTTTTCTGTAGGCAAATTAGAACAAACAATCAGTAAGTTTAGCTTAAATTGTTTTAGTTACTATATCATTTAAAAGTATTTGTATGCTGTGTTAGTATTCCTTGTTAGCTTTGAATAAACGTTTTGATTTAAAATTGGTATTTAGGTGAGTACAACCAGCAGATATGTAACTTTCATAGATTTCTATATTTTTCAACATATAACTAATTGATACATCATTACAAATATAAACTTCAATTAAATGGTTTCATTTAAAATTGGTATTTAGGTGAATATGGCAAACAAATATGTAAGTTTTGTAGGTTTCAATATTTTAAAGTGTATACTTTGTTAATACATCATTATATATATATTATAACTCGAAACAAGTGCGTTTTAAAGTTGAAATATATTCCATTCACATTCCATCAATTTTAATTTATTTTCTTTATCTTTAGCAAACCTTACTTCGATAATTGGTGAGAGAATTTATATATATATATATATATATATATATATATATATATATATATATATATATATATATATATATATATATATATATATATATATATTAATGGAAGGAGATTTATATTATGCCATTTAATTCATATTTAGTGTCACTGTTGTCTATTCCTGCTGGTAAGGTTTATATATTCTTACTTTTCGATATGATTATAATTGCTAAATAATTGTGAGGTTATGTTGTGTATTGTTTTTTTATTTTTTAGTATCATCATCGTCCATTACTGTTGGCAAGTTTTATATATTATTATTTTTCAGTATAGTTTTAATTATAAAATAATTGTAAGGTTGCTTTGTGTATTGCCTTTTTATTTTTTAGTATCATCTTCATCCGTTACTGTTGGTAAGGTTTATATATAAATATATATATATATATATATATATATATATATATATATATATATATATATATATATATATATATATATATATATATATATATATATATATATATATATGTATGTATGTATATATATATGTTGTTAATTACAAATAATTTTAAGTATGGTTTCAATTATTAAATAATTATACAGTTATGTTGTATATTGCATTTTTTGTTTTTTAGTATCAGCTTCATCGGTTATAATGGGTAAGGTTTTTATATTTTATTTTCATATATGATTTTAATTTCTAAATTATTTTAAGGTTGTGCTATATTATTTAATTTTTTCATATAAAGTTTTTCATATAACATTTTTTTATCATATAAGTCTATGCTATAGTATTTTATATTTTTATTTTTTAGTGCCATTATCATCGAAACAAGTTGGTAAGGTATAATCTAAACCTTTCAACATGATTGTTATTACAAAATAAATACAAGATTTTATTTTTTATTTTAGTGCCACTTGCATCTGTTCCAGTTGGTAATGTCATATATTTTCAATAAGAACTTATAGATCTTAAATAAGAAATATTTTCCAGTATCGACAAATAATTTACATATATAATTGCAAGATAATGTAATGTATTTTTATTTTTTAGTTTTATCTTCTTCTGTTAATACTGGTAAGGTTTACATATTTTTACTTTTTAACAACCAAATAATTTTAAGACGTTGCTGTATTTTATGTTTATTTTTTAATGCCATCGCCATCTGAACGAATTGGTAAGGTGTATAAAGTGAACTTGTAATTGGAAAATTATTACAAGAATTTGATTTTAGTTTATTATGCCTGTTTCTTTATTTTAGTGCAAATTTCATCTGTTCCAGTTGGTAATGACATATATTTTCTTTCTTTGAAAATTGATTTAAGTATTTATTATTATTATTATTATGCTTTTTTTTCTTTATCTGTTGCAACTTGTAAGACTATATATATCAACTTTGCCACATGAGTTTATATTAAAAAATATTTGCAATTTTTGTATGGTCCTTACTTCTGTTAATGTAATAATCACATGAAAGACTTTATTATAGGTTTTTGCTATACTTGGTTAGAAAGATGACATGTTTTTTACAGCCAATTGACTTATAGTCCCACATTAGTAGTTGTATAATTTTTTTTGTAATATATATCCAATTAAATAATAATTTTTGGTAAGAAGTGGAAGGGGCATTAGAATGCCTCTTTCTTATGACATATTTGGATACGCCCTCCTTTATACTCCACTCTCTTATGACCATGGATGCACCACTAATGTATCTTTTAATCTATTGGAATGTTTTTTACTTCTTTGTTGTTGTATTTTAAATATTCAATCAGATATTTCAAGAATTGAAACATTTTTTGATATTATAGTACTAAAACATCATCAACATATCTACTGTGAGTTTTACATTAACCTCCCATATTTGGTGGTTGTCTGGTATGAATTTATTTTTTAATTTATTTCCAATTTTTTAATTAATTTTTTAAATTTATTGTTCAAATTTTGAAAAAAATAATTTTTTTTAGGTTGGGTGGAGAGGTGGGGGGTAGGGGGTAGGCAGGTGGTGGGCATACGCCCTTTCGTAATAGAAACACCACTTTTTTACGTAAGATTGTATAACATAATTTTATATTGTTTACTAATTTTACTCATTATAGTAAAGATATAAATATTTATAAAATCAAGTCGTTTTTGATCCTAAGGTGTGATACACCAATCGCCACCACACCCACCTCTATTGCTAACATTCACCTCTCGTATATTTTAGTTGTTTACTATAAATTTAAAACAACTTTTTTGTGTATTTATATTGCTTATGTATTTAAAAAAAAAATTTCTGAAAAAAGTGTTTAGTTTTATACGGGCGAGGTGGTTGTTTGGTGCCCCCTCTGTCCATCCGATACACCCGGTGGTTAGAGTTTAACATAAAGTTGTAACCCACTCTTACACCTATCTTTTGACACCAAGACATTTGTATTTCGATAAGAATTGGCAAAGTTATGACAATTTAAGTGAAGAAAAACATTATTTTGACCACAGTTTCTTCAACGAATCCATATATAGAAAAATCGCAACTTAAACCGTCATAACTCTTGAACCAATTGTTCGACTTTGATAATTTTTTCACCTTTAAAATACTGTAATAATCCTCTTTCTAATGATATATAACATTATAGTATTCAAACAATTTGAAATTTTTTACTCACGTACCTAATATATATATATAAACTTAAAAACTAAGTAAATTGTATAAAAAGAAAATTGTAAGTTACAAATAAGACTTACTGATAAACTGCTGTGATTCAATTACCAAATGGTTAGCAAAAACCACATTAACAACACAAAACAAACTCACTTTAGAATACCTTTAGTAAAAATTTATAATAAAATCTCAGCTATATAAAATATTGAATTCAACGTGTGCAAAAATCTTTAGTCAAGTAATAGAAGAAACGGCAAATTTACCAAAAATATCTAAAGACGGGGGAAATTATAATAATCTTTACTTAGAAAACAAAAAACCCACCCTATAAGACTACAAAAAAACTTATTCACTTAATAAATAAATAGTTGCAAAATTTGTTTTTACGTGGGGACGAAAGAATTATTTTAACTTACTTGTATTTTAACAAAACTGAAAGATTTAAAACTAAATAACTTTATCAATTCTAAACCAAAACGTCGTCCCCAAACAAATTATTGTAATACAACCTTTTCTAAAAAAAATAAAATCTACATGTACGTATATATTATTTATTTTCATGGGTGGGTTTTTATTCTTCAACACCTACATAAAATCATTTCTGGCGTTTTTTGGACGAAGTTTTTCAAAAATATATTAACGATTTTTTTCCGCGATAAAATGTCACGTGACAAAACTCCCTACTTAAAGAGAACTATTTTAATCGGATTCCTTGAAAAATATAAAGTTATGTTTAGAACCTGGCAAAATATAAGTTTATAAATTTAAGTTTATAAATATAAAGTTTATAAATATAAATTTATAAATATAAGCTTATGGATTTTTTATCGCCCTTGAAAAGAGTATTTTATGAAGCTGTCTTTAAATACATGGAGCAGTAATATGTTGATAATATTGAGTTTAAAGGCGATTTTCCATTTGTTCGTTTTTCTATCCACCGACGGGGGAATAATATAAAAAAAGTAATTTCTTGTGCGTGCCTTTTTTTTTTTTTTTTTTGAGACTATTAAATTTCTAACAACGCATACTTCGGGATTTTTTCTTATCCTCATTCCGTTCATGTTGGATAAGTAGAAGAAGTATTTGGTTTGGGAAGTATACTGCGGATCATTGTTTTCTTAGTGAATCTGTGATTAGTGCTTTTGAAAAATATCAAAAATTTAAAAAAAAATTCACAAAAGTAATCATGTAGCAGAGGGTAGTTTCGATCTACCGACCTCTGGGTTATGGGCCCAGCACGCTTCCTCTGCGCCACTCTGCTGATTGAATTGGTAGAACTTTATTAATCTTATTCTAAAATAATATATAACAATTATTGGGCAAACATTTTATTTTTACTTTTCATCTTAATTTCTTGCGAGACAAGACTAAACAAGAACTTTTCTCATTTCGCATTATTTTTATAAAAAAGAAAATTAGTCTTGATAAAACGGTGAAGCTGTTTTGTAGCTTAACTGTTTCTTTTTTTTATTATTCTTTATAGCTTAACCGTTTCTATATTTAATTTCATATTTTAATTTTATTTAACACTTCATGGCCTACTCCTTGGGCCGTCCCGAAAAGATTTTAAAGGAGAGGGGGGGGCGTAAGTCCTCATTAGCTAACATTTCCCGACTGCCAAATACAAATCCATTTTCGCCGTCTCTAGTGTCCAAATTTCCCGACTAATTAATTTCCAATGGGGCTAGAAAGTCTTCCCCTTTCCCCCCTCCCTCGTAACGGTCCTGCCTACTCTATGATGAATATTTATTTAGTTGTGATTTAAATAACCAAAATAATCATAGGTGCCCGCAGGATTTTTTGATGTTTCAAATAGGACACTTACACACATTGTGCAAACTCCAAGATTAAGCATGTTCATACATATGCCAAATGAGGAGGCCTTGCAAAAATTTGGGATGACGGAGGCCTGGGAACAAAAAAAACCCTAAAACGCTACCCCCTGCCCAAACATGAGGGCACTGATGTAGTAAATTTTTCCGACCTCCCCAAAATGAGGGGAGTATAAATTTTGCATGGTCATAACTTTTTTAATTTACAATATTTTTTTACGAAATTTAAAATCTGTCGATAAATTTAAATTTAGTTTAAGATAGTAACGTTGAAAATTTTACTACATCAGTGCCCTCACATTTGGGCAGGAGTTAAAGTGGCTAAAGTTGCTAAAGTGGCAGTAAAGTTACAGGAAGATCTGTCAAATTTAACCCATCATATGTGATTGTTTAGTGATGAAGTAACTTACTTTTTATCTTTTTTTATTTTCAAGTAGGCCATTTCAGAACTAAAGCTGTAGGTTGGTGCTAATATATATTTAAACTGTATATTTAAACCAAACTTTAGGTTGGTGATAATATAAATTTAAACATTATATTTAAACCAAACAGTAGGTTGGTTTAAATATACGATTTTGTTTGTCGAATTTCCAAGTAACTATGTTATCCCTATAATGTAACATTTACAGCTTAAACATACTACATTAAACATGACATTAAAAATGTGATACTCTCTTTCTTGTTGTATAATGAAACTGTCACATTATTTCTTCGGCACAGAAGTTGCCAATTTGCTTTTGCAAATTCTGTAATAAACTGTGTTTGAGCTTTTGCTGATGTTTGAAAGCATTGACCTTTACGCAAGTCCATTTCTTAACAAACTTGAGTTAAGTTCCACCGAATTTTGCTTCATTTAAAATCGTTTGCCTCATCTTATAAAAATTACCGCCACTTGCAAATATCACAACTTAAAGTAGCAGCATTTACCGCCGCAATAGAGTTGTTCATACAATATAGTTATACTACTTAAAGGTCCAAACTTATACCAAACTTACTAAAAATTGATTTTACAAAACAATAAAATATAGTTTTGTAACTCCAAAATCCTTTTGGCCCTATAGGACTTTTTGACTAGGGATTATTTCTAAATGATTAAAAAACTAAAAAAGCTAAAAAATTGTTTAAGTGCGTTGTAAAATAAACATTTTTGCCGTTAATGTACGCTTATGTTGATGTTGATTGCAACGTTATGTTGATTGCAATTTATTGAAAAAGCCAATACATGACTTTTCGTTTTTAAACTTTGCCACTACACGTCATTACATCATATAATTTTGCTTAATTTTTTTAAATAAAAAATTATTTTTACATAACTACCAGCAGAGTGGCGCAGAGGAAGCGTGCTGGGCCCATAACCCAGAGGTCGGTAGATCGAAACTACCCTCTGCTACGAAGTAATTTTTTCCTTAAATTTTTTTTCCTCTTATTTTGTAATATAAACTTGAAATTGCAAAATACCAATAATGTAAACGGAAGGTAAAATTTCATACATTTTCGATAATATATGAAAGTTAATAAAGTTATTATCTTTATTATCGCGTTTTATTTTACCTTTTTTTTTAACCAATAAAAATTTATATCCACCCAGCATAGTTACGGCGTGGTGATTACTGCAACTAATTATTATTATCTTATTATTTATTTATTGTTTATTTGCATTATTAATTACTGCTACTAATTACTGCTACTAATTATTAATTGCTGTACATGTAATAAAAGGCCTATTAACTATGTGGATGACGTCGTTATCTGGAAGCGAACATTTTTATTTTCCTATACTATGTAACATTAAGTCAAAATCCTTGCTAAAATATTTAGTCAATGTTTAAATTTTTAATTTACTTTGTGATTAACATGAGTCGCAAATGCTGTATAAGACACGATTGTTTGAGAAAGTTTTTGTTTTAACTAAAGAATATGGCAAAGAAAGACCTTGTGATCTTCCATATGTGTTTAAGTGTGTAAAACCAAGTTTAATACCTAAACCATCATAGACAATTACCTAAAATATCCTAAAATAACTTCAAGATCACATGCTAGAAATGTTCAACCTGTTCAACCTCACAAACTAGAAATGTTCAACCTGACGAGTTCTCTGCTTTTAATTTAAAAAATATTATAAAATATTATATTAATCCGAAAACAAACATAGTAAATTATAAATTAAATGGAGTTTAATACAAAAACAGAAAATCAAGTTTTGATTCAACAGTTAGAGTTTGTTTATAGCATATGTGTGCCATTGTTTATTCTGAAAATTAATAATAATTTTTAGTATGAATTTTTTCACTTTGGAGTGAAATGTTTAATAAAAACCCTCACAAAACAGAATTACCAAATTGAATAGATACTCGCATAAGAAGCAGTTCAATTTTTAAGTTCATATGAGATAAGCAGTAAATTTTTTTTCTTAAACAGCAACTTTTTTCGATGGGTGATAAACGTGTTACAAATAAAAAGCACTTGAAACAATAATTAGAGCATTTGAGTACTTTGCAATGTCATGTGCTACATATAATCATCTCCAAGAAGACTTTACACTTCCTAGCATTACAGCATTAACAAGACTGACACCAAAAGTAAAATCTATTAATGAGGATATTTATCCACAAAAGATTTTTTCAAACTTACAGACATTAGACATAAAAACTGCATTCTTTTATTGGATGAAGTTTATGTTAAGACTATATTGCAGTATCATGAGGAAACAGTTTTTGGAAAAGCAGTTAACAACCCAAAAATTTTTGCAAATACTGTTTTAAGTTTTATGCTAATTACTTTGCTTGGTGGACCTAATTTTTTACGTAAAATGCTTCCTGTGTGTGAAATCAGTTCAAATTTTATTTTTGAACAAACTACCTTTCTTTTTTCTGCCATAAAAGCAGCAGGTGGCCATGTTATTTCTACAGTTTGTGATAGTAACTAGGTAAATCAAGCCTTTTTTAAGAAGTTTGAGACAGATAATGTACTATGGTAAGAGTAATATATATCTTCTGTATGATATTGTGCACCTGTTAAAAAATATTTGCAATAATTGGAAAAGTCACATGAACTTGAGTTTTTTGTTAATAAAGAAAAAAAAGTTGCCAATTGGTCTCACATTGTAGCATTGCATTAATTAGAATCAAATCAAATGATTAAAATGTCTGAACTTACTGATGTTGCTGTGTTCCCAAAACCAATTAAAAAGCAAAAAATTTGAACTTGTCTGTATTTTGCAAAGAAACAGTTTGTGCTTTAAAATGTCACCCAGAATTAAAGATGTTGATGATACTATTTCTTTTCTTTCAATAATAATTGAATTTTGGAGAATTGTTAATGTTCATAGCATTTATGCAGATGTACATATGCTTTATCCAAAATAGGATGCTAGTTTCTCTTCTGATAATTTTAATTTTCAAAACCAGTTAGAGTTCGGAAACATGGCTAAGCAAATTTGCTCTTCTCAAAAAGTTCTTCTAAAAGCTTTCCTAAAGATACTTTAAAAAATCTTTATCGTATATGTAATGGTCTTATGGGGTTGTCATTGTCTACAACTCATAAGTATGTTTTGCTTTGAACATTCACCACTGATCATTAAGAAAAGCAGTTTGGAAAACTGAGACAAGGATTTAGAGGTACATATTTTATTACTGTACAACAAGTTCTTGAGAAAGTTGGTATTATAAAAACAAAACTGCTTTTGCAATTGCACACATATGAAGTATAAAACTATATTCTAGATGATTATGGATATATAAACTGATAATTAGTGTGACCCACATGCGGAACACGTAATGCGGTCCACATAATCATTCTACCTAATGTGGTATACTCTTTAAATAAATACGTGCAAAAATAGATGGTTATCATGTGAGTCATTCATATAAAACACATTATCTTGCTGCATAAGACCACATTTTAATTTTTAAAATATCTTAGTTTTATTTAAAGAGAAAAAATCATCTTAGCACAATCGCTTAAAAGAAGCGGAAAAATATTCTGAAATAAGATAAAATGGCAAGCAATGTAAGTAAATTATTAATATTATTGACATTTTTTCTCCGACTTTGTTAATATTATTGATTTCATATATTTGATATTTCATTTACATATATCTTTAACAGGCATATAAATATATATAAAAATATATACATATGGATATGAATATTATATAAATAAATATATATAAATTACATATATATATATATATATATATATATATATATATATATATATATATATATATATATATATATATATATATATATATATATATATAGAACCCTTAGATGTTGTCCGAAAGTTTTTTCCATATTTTGTTGACAAAAAGTAAAAATTAAAATGCAAGACCGGAATTTTTTTTTTTTAATAATGATAGACTGCCTGCCCCAACCAAACCCTCAGTCGATGTAGCAGCACTCCCTTGCGGGTCAGGCTATTTGTCAGTCGATGTAGCAGCACTCCCTTGTGAGTCAGGCTATTTGTCAGTCTATGTAGCAGCACTCCCTTGCGAGTCAGGCTATAAGATAGTCGATGTAGCAACACTCCGTGCATGATTTACAGTAAAAAAAATAAAAATAAAAACATTTTATTAAAAAAAAATAAAAATAAAAACATTTTATTAAAAAAAATAAGAATAAAAACATTGTTTATATTGTTAAAAACATTCAGAATGTTTTTAAAAACATTCTGGTCAATTAAATTTGCGTTTTTGTGGTTTTTTAATATAACAATTAATTTGTAATTAAATTAATGGTTTTGACTTTCGTCCAACACGAAAATGTTGGACGAAAGTCAAAAGCAATTAAAAGTGACGTATGTGTTGGCGTAAGAATCACTATTTTCCTTCCGCTCTTCCCAAAGACAACAAACTATAGATCTATATATATATATATATATATATATATATATATATATATATATATATATATATATATATATATATATATATATATAAACAATATTTGCTGACCTTACTTTTTCTAATTCCTAGAGTTTTATATAATGTGCATAAACAGTTTATATTGTTTATATAATTTACAGTGTAAAGATATTTTTTATATTGTTCATTTCCTGAATGAAAATACTGTAGAGTATGTTCCAAAGGAATAGTTGAATGGAAACAATGAGTGTATATGGCCAAAATATAGCATTACTTCATTGAGAGCAATGCGTCGCAAGAGACAGATTCCCAATCAAGATTGGGAAAGATACAAAATACAAATTTTATCAACTGCAGGTAAACATTTGCCTGCAGTTGATAAACGCGGATAAATTTAGAAGAAATATTGCTGAATATTGGTGTTTCTTTACGAAAATTAATTATTTATATTAAAGCATTAAACATGTTTCTTGATTAAAGTAGTTTAAGTTTAAATATGTTAATATTAGATATAAAAATTTGAAAAATGACTAGAATGAAAGCTTTATGTCATTACTAAATCCTAAATATCCTGAAAATGAATGGTCCTGAAGAAAAAAATTTACCTTCAGTAAGCTTTATTTGTTTGTTGTTAAGTAGTATAACTATAAAGATAATTAAATTATAAATATTTGTATAAATGTAATAAACTAGAAAAATATATATTTTCTAAAATTTTTTGTGTTTTTGTTGTAGTCATTTCTGGAGTTTTTGCCACCCCCTCACATTGCTTACACCAAAAATTCTACTCACACCAATCACACAATCAATTGAATACAAATTGACCTCCATTGAAAACCTACTTAAAGGTGAGAATACATACATTTATCTCTCTTTTTAGTACTTAGAATTATTTATATTTAATTAGATTTAGTAAAATATTTAACTTCTACAAGAAAAAAAATAAAGCATCTGATAGAACGTATGCCAATTGGTCATACTAATTAAAGTTTATTTAAAAAAGCGAGTAATGTAGAAGGGTTAGATGTCATGTTGTTGCAATGTCAGGATAATGAAATGGCCTCACTGTTAGTAAGTTTTACTCAAATATTAATAAAATGTTAACAAAATGTTGTTGTAACTTTTAAGTAAAACTACCGTTCTCTTTCATTGAAATTCAATTGAAAATTTATTGTAAAATTTTAAAGATTAAATTATAAATGTTGTATAATATTTATTATATAAATAGTTACTAATAAATTATATAATTATATTTATTAGTAATTATATATATATGTATGTATATATGTTTGTATTTATATAGTTTTGTGTTTTTAGTATTGTTTAATTACTTTTGATTTATAATATAGTTTAAATGTAACTCAGCTATTATAAATAGTTTATTTTCTGTATTTAAATTAACTGGCTAGCAACAGCAGGTGGAAAATACATATCGTACATAGTGTGAAACATTTTGAATGTCTTCATGACTGATGAATTACAAATGAATTGTTGTCGTCCTGGGAAACGGTCAAACAAATATTCTATTGAGGCGTTTGTAAAGTTTATTGCAAGTAAGTATAGTAGCTATTAAATTAGAGTGCGTCATTTTTCAAAGTTCATACATTATAATTATTAATACAACTTACACTACCCCTTAATAAATGAACTTTTTTTTTGTATCAACTATGTAATAAATAATAATAAACTATTTTTAGTTGCTATTCGAAGGCATTGCAAAACTGCTACAGACAAAGACGTTGACGAAGCCATCACCGCTTCATTGCATAACTCAGCAGATCGTGGTGGTAGACGTATGCATCGAGAGAAGAGCGAATAAATAAATGTAATGAAATGTTTTTGTTTAATTATGTGTTAGTGAGTAAAGTTTTAATGAAAGTATATAATTTTGCATTAAAGCTCACACACAGAGAAACAAACTCATTAAAAGAAAACAAAAGCCGCGCTATACTTTTACAGGAAAATTTAACATATATGGAGAAACATGCTGTTGAAGACAACTAAAAATTAGATAAGATGTCACCAAAATGACTTTTTTATTAGGTTTTTGGTGCGTCAAAAGCTAATACAAAACAATAAAATCCTAACTTGGGGTTTAAATGAATAGAAAAAAAAAACGAAACTTAATTTTTTTTTAAACAAAACTATTTCTGGTAGTGTTTAAAAAATATGTTTCTACAAAAAGTTTTTTTTTTAAATTTTGCTCAGTTGTTTTGCTTCAAATTTGTCCTTATTAAAATAACAAAACATCTAATATTTGGATATTATTATACATTAAAAGATATAAAACTTTTACAAACTGTTTCAACAATAAAAGTTCCTAAAAAACGTGTTTTTTTCTACAACAATGTTCTCTCTGCTTTTTAAGTAAAAGTATTCAAAAAGTTGTTCTTTTTCTTCTATTTTCTAAAATAAGCTTTCCTCCTTTCAAAAACAGTTCCAGCGCCAAACGAATTCCAAACTTTTTTATTTTTATTTACAATGATGATTACTATATATTTCAAAGAAGTAATATTTACATCTCCAGTTTATATATATGTACACCACACATATTTACGATGCCTAAAGAAAGATTACTGCTATACGCATGTGCGCTTGACAGTGGGTGAAAATAATTTAAAAAATTGTGGTTTATAATACAAAGTGCTGGCTATTAAACCATGCATTTTAAAAATATCTGCAAGTCTGTCGCACCACTGGGCTGCTAGGAACTTGCTAGTGGTTGTCGTTGAATATTCATATTAATAAATCAAAATAATGTAGTTGTAAGGAAACTCGCAGAAGACTACGAGAAGTCTTATCATCGAGAACCTTTAAGATACAAAATTAGCTAGAAATTTAAAAAGTATATTTACAATACACACATTGCCTTTTGAGGTTTACTGTTCAGTAATACTTTACTGTGAATATTTTTTAACTTTATTTATTATCATTATTATTATTTTTAATTGTTATCAATATTATTTATTTTTAACATTTAATACATATCGTACATATCGATAAAATTGTTTTTGTTAATTATCTTTTAGTTTTTTCCTTAGGGCAATAAGGTTATCCAATTTAGAAAGTTCTATATTTTAAGGTATTATTTTGTTGTATAAGTAAGGGCCACGGTATACAATTGAAAATCTCGAGAACTTTGTTGTTTTTTTATGGGCAATGTGAAGTTATCTGTTCCTCGTTTGTTATATTTGTTGGCGTTGATTTGAAATAAGTTATTAGTAAAATAAGTTGGAACAAGTCCGAGTTTATATTTGAGTATAAGTAAAGTACTTTAGTAGAGGTTAATTAGGTAGAAATTTAATGCATTCAAGTTTTTAAGTAAGAGATCAGCATGAGTTAATTTATTTTTATTATAAATCAACCTTGATGCGTGTTTCTGGCGTATATATAGAGAATTTAGTTAAGATTTATATGTACTTCCCAAGGCAATATTAGCATATGTTAGATAACTTTGTATATAAGAAAAGTAGAGAGGTTTTAGATTCTCTTAGGAAAGTATAGGTTTGACTTTATAGAGTATCTTGATATTTTTTAGAGTATGCTGACACTTTTTAGAGTATGTCGATACTTTTTAGAGTATGTCGATACTTTTTAGAGTATGTCGATACTTTTGATGTTTTGTACTTATTTTTTTTATGTAGGCTTTTCAAGAAATTTTCGTCAATAATTGTCTCTAGGAAATTAATTGTTTCAGTTCTTTTAGTGTTTATGTTATCAATTTTTAGTAAAAGTGTATTATTTTCTGCTGGTTGGAATGAAAATATTTGGTTTTTTTCTGTATTTAAAGATAGTTTATTTAATTTAAACCAGGTGTTTAGGTTCTCAAGATTGTCGTTTACAGATTCAAAGAGGTCTTTAACTGATGCTGGTGAATAAAACAAATTTGTGTCATCAGAAGACATTATTGCATCAAGTTTTTTTAGGAATTGAGAAAGATTGTTAATATAAATTAAAGATAAAAGAGGACCAAGAATGGAACCTTGGGGAACTCCGCATTTTACTTTTAGTAAATTTGAATACAGTTAATTCCCGGTAAATCAAACACCGGTTAATCTCGAACTATTTTCTATAGTCCCTTGAAAGCAATAACAATTTTTTTACATTGCTTAAGTTGAACATTCGATTAGTTAACTGTTTTCCTTGGTGCCTTGGAGGTTCGAGTTAACGGGAATTTACTGTATTTATTATCGTTCAAAATTACACATTGTTGTCTGTTGCACTGATCACATTTTGAAAATTTATTTTTTTATTTGAAACTTGAACGAACTTAAGGACTTCACCATTAATTTATATCCCTTTTGAAAGTCATTCCATAATTTGGGTCCTCGATAAAATGTACAATGTTCTGAGAATTTATTACATTTCCGTGGCAATTTATAATTGTTGTTTACATTTGATCTTAGACTATAATTTTAATTTATATTTTTTTCAAACTTGTTGTAAAAGTTTTCTGGTAGGAGGTTGTTGTAATATCTATACATAAAAATTAGATGCTGATAGGTATTTAATTCAAATTTATCCATCATTTTCATATCTTTCATAAGTGGTTTTGCATATTCTTGCTTGTGTTTAGAGTATATGATTAGGCAAGCGTGTTTTTGTAGCCTATAAATTTTTTAGAGTTTTGTTGGTTGCGTACTTGCCCATGATATGTTTGCATAATTTATGAAACAGTGAATTAGCCCAAAATATATCAATTTAAGACTTAAGATATTGAGGTATCATTCATGTATTTTAGGAAAAGCAGGAAATATTGAGATTGGTCTGTAATTTTTTATTAGATATGTTTTACCGGTTTTAAAAATAGGTATAATTTTAGCTACTTTTAGTTTATCTGGTACAGTTTCAGTTTTAATTGGCGATTTGAACATTTCGAACATAGGTTTGCTTATCTACGAAAACACATCAACAATAATATTACTGCAAATGTCATCTATACCACAGGACTTGTTTATTTTACGAGAGTTATTGCGTTTACGAGTTCATCAATTTTTAGTTCTTTAAATATTAGTTTTTTATTGACATTAATTAAACAAGTTTTAAATGAGTTTATTTGATAGTGGATTTTTAAAGCCAGAGTTGGGCCCATGTTAAAAAATAACCTATTAATTTTTTCTGAATTGCATTTCTGTTATCACCGCGGAAGAGTATTTGAAAGCTCTTTTTTCACTGCGCTACGGCTCTTTAACAACTGCGCTACGGCTGGTCTTTCGTTGTTGTAATGGAATACACTCTAATGATCTTCTATTTCTCTCCTTTTTTTTTTAGACTTTTAACAATGAGCAGTGACAGATACAGATATTAAAGTGGTGTTGAAAAATAAAGGGAGTATGACGAGAAACTAAAAAGACAATGTTGGGAAGGAAGCTGTGCCACTGTCCAAATATCGGCGCAATACAAGTTTCATTACTTGTGAGCAGAGGCGATTTTATAAACAAAATAAGGGGGGGGGGGTAAATCTTTTAAATGGACCGAATGGCTCCAAAAAAAATAAACAGGTTCCTCAAAACTAAAATTTATCCGAATGAAATGTCTTCAATACCCGGCTACAATAGCCAACCATGTTCCTCAAAAAGCCAACTATAACTTGAAAATCACCTTCTTTGCCCCACCCCCCCTTTTTTTTTTCTTTTCTGAATGGCCTCTGCTTGTGGGACATCATGTCAGCAAAAACCAACGAAAGTCTAGTTGAGAAAGGAAAATTATTTCTAGCGTTAATAATTAAGCCTAATCAAAAAACATGACGACATAGATGAAGAGTCTATACGTGATTTGAGTCAGATTGCATCAGTAGCATAAATAATGAACACACCTAGTTATATTAATAAATGAAATGATAGTTAAAGTAAAGATAACTGTGATGACAAATTGTTGAAAGTGAAATCTTTTGAGCAGCACACTAATGGGTATGTTCGTAGATGGAATATAAATTAAAGTAAAAAGCTAAATTAAAATAGCGAAAAAGTCATGAAGTCATGGCTTTGCTTCTCATTTGCTGATGTAAAACTTTATTGCTCAGTGTGTAAACTTATAGGTGTACATCACTCACGTTGAGCTAATAGTGGCTTTTGTGATTAGAGACTTTTGACGATAGACTAAGTCAGTAGTGGCAATCGTAAGGCAAAAGATATGAAAGTGTTGACATAAATTTATTAGAAAAAGTTGAGCAGGAAGAATCATATATGTGTAAGGTACTCGGAAGACGTATGAGTGTCATTAAATTTTGCTGTGAATATGGTTTAGCACTTCGTGATAAAAATGAAATAATAAATTCACCTTCAGATGGGAATTACTTGAGAATGCTAGAGTAGCTTACTGAGTATGATGAATTTTTAAAACAACGTTTAGATAGCCTTGAAAATTGTGGAAGTGGAAATTAAAATTATCGTTCATCCACAATTTTTAAAAATTTGGTGAAATTTATAGCAAATCTTGTGCTAAAAGAAGTTATCTCTATATTTTAGTCAGTGTCGTCGGATAAGCTTTGTGCTCATGTTGTGGTTTTTGTTTCTGTCTTATAAAAGTATACAAGCTTTCAAAAATTTCTCGAGTTATTTAAGTAGCCGTGGCGCGGCCATTAGAGTTCTGGCTCAGAACTAAGAGGTTTGAGGTTCAATTTTAGCTCTTGGCTTTGGCTAGAAAAGTAAAAATGGTTTAAAAAGAGGCGTAAACTTCCTGGTTAGAGAAAACTGGGGTAAAACGATGTATTGGGTTAAAATGAGGTTTTGTAAATACACCCCTTTTAGAGACATAAAAGTTATCGCAAATGGTTTAAAGTAACGTTACATAAGACGATTCGAAAGAAATAGTGTTGGTACTTTGCTACAATGTTGTCAATGTTGTATTTTTTTGTTTTCAAGTAAATTTATATCAATTTTGATGTTTTTGGTTACTATAGAAGAGCAACTTATTCAATTACTCTTGTTTTACCATTTATGCTCTTTTGTGGTGTTCTGTGAGAAGACATTAGATCTTCTTGGGGGTAGCTTAATAACTCAATAATAATAATAGTAAAAAAATTGCGTTCCTTGCCTTCCCTATAATCAAATTTTCATTTAATATAGCGATCTATTTTTATATTCTTTTCGTTTATTTTTTTCCGCGCAGCGTTTTTATAATTTATTATTATTATTATTCTGAAATTATTCAGAATATAACACTAATGTGGACGAAGAATATTTTACAATATTAATGTCGAAAATTGCTTAAAAATAGAATGGTTAAAAATAGTTTTATTAGTCATAACCACTGCCTTAACAATTTAAGAAAGTTTTCATGTTTCTAAAAACTGTTTCAGCAATCCCAGACCATTGATTACGTTTGATCATGTCATTTCTAATGAATACTATAAGATATTCAATTGAAGTTACTGGGTCAATTTCACTACTAAAAATTTTTTTTTTATTTCTCTTTGTCACAAACTTTATAAATTGTGTTTTTTTTGTGGGTATTCGGTAAAATAAATTTGGTAATTTCTACCATAATTTACATATTTTGCATACATTAAGATACTAATCCTTAAATTATTTACTCAAAAACCAAGTAATGTTTGTTTTATTTTTTAAACAAGTCCCTCAGTACACACAAAAAAAATTGGGTAAGAATGGTCCACCTTGTTTAACGCCAACATTTGTTTAAAATTGATAGATTTATAAGTATTACAATTCACAAAGACACACTTAGTGTACCGAAAAACACTGACGTTTATCGGTAAATCCAAGTTGCAAAGTTGTGCAGATTTAATTGGACGGATGATACATTTTTAGTAAGACCCGCTTATAAAGTTTTCTCATATAATGACGCAAACAAAATAGTGGCGCAAAATTTATCCGACGACACAAGATTTATCCGATGGATATCGAAGAACGTCAAACCGCTGCACAGTGGAGTATTTAAGGTCAAAAGTTGATCAAAATTATTTTATGGCTTTTATCAATTAGATAAACTATTAAAAGCAGTTTGAAATCATAATATAATATTAAAAATAATTAGGCAGGTTTTTTTTACCCAAAACACAATTTTGCATATAAACCATACAAAAAGAAGTTGAAAAAAAAAAAACTTAAAAAAAAAACTAAACAATTATACAAAGTGTTAAACTCCAATTAAAACATTAAATGCCTTAAGAATAAAAATGTTTAAAAAAAGTGATGTAAATACAAACAGCTTAAACAAAAAGAGACAAATAAACAACTCTCAAAGCTTTTGTTCTACGTCTCTTGCTTGGCGAACTCAACACGTCGAAATCTTTTGATGGTCGACCAGGCCTTTTTATTATACAGGTGGGTAAACTTATGATAGCATTGAACCATAGTTCATTGTGCTTCAAAAAACGTTCTTCTATGTTGTTAGCAGCTATCTATTTTTGTTTAAAATGAAACTTGATAGTATTTAAACCATTTTTTAGTAAAATTTGTTCATTTTCAGTACATTTTGTAATAATTTTAAGATGATCTTCTAAAAAAACAAATTTGTCATCAATTTTTTTCTTTGGGCATTGTTTCATAACATCGTAGAGTCCTTCTAATCATCTCTTTCATCATTAGTTGGGATTCTGAAAAAAAAATGAAATAAGTTTTTTATTCAAAAAAATGTTTTTGTTAATGTTTTTGTCGTATTATTAATCAAAATTAAATTTTCAAAAATTTTTAGTCTCGAATATACAGGGGGAGACCGGGGCTAGTTGGCCGCAGGGGCAAGTTGACGAACTGCGTTTATCTTCAGAGCCTTTCATCAGAGGGTGACAAAAATTACACAAAAACTTCCTTTTTAACCATTTCATCATTCACTGTAGTATTGTCAGGATTCGCGCATGCGCATGGCAGATATTGAAATTTATGCGTTTTTTGGACAAAAACGTAACTTTCAGAACATCGCTTCCTTTTTACTTTACAAAGAAAATAGTTAGTCGTATGAAAAAAAAATTATTGTAAAAGTTCCAGTCTCAATTCATTTACTATATCTAGTCAGACTTTTTTTTCAAAGTTGCCATTTTTCAGGATCTATAGACTGTTTATTGAAAAAAAAATTTCGGTAAGTTGGCAAAATTTTCACGGGGTAAGTTGGCTCATAGCATTTACTATTGAAAAAAATATAAATTTTTATAAAATTATTATTATTATTATTTTTAATTTTTAACAATATTGAAAAAATTTATTCTTACAAAAAAATAAAAAATAAATTTTTTTTAAGTTTTTTTTTTCACAGAAAAAAAGTGGACTACTGTTTTGGCTTTTATACGTACTAATATTCGGTACCAGCTAAAAGTAATATTAAATTTTGGAATAAAATAGTTGCAAAAATTAATATTTAAAAAATTTCTATTAATTTTGCACTTAATAGTGCATTAATAATCATTTTTATAGTTTGGCAAGTTAGGGCAAATTTTTTTTTTGAGGGCCCGGAAAGGCCCCAAGAATTTTTTTTTGTAAATAAATGCAAATTTTATAAGTTACCCTAATTCATATTCTTTAAGACTACACTTTAATGTTTTCAGAAAAATGTACTGTTAGGGCTACAGAGCTCATAGAGAAAAAACCGAGCCAACTAGCCCCGGTCTCCCCTATTAATAAAAATCTCACTTATTAAGTAAAATGAAGAAACTATGCATTTATTTTGGGCGCTTCTGCCGTTCCCCCCCCCCCCTTTTTTTTTTTATTTTATTGCCGATTATGATAGAAAACTTTATGCTGATTAAGAATCATATAAAACCAGAGGTCTAAAAATCAACAGAAAGTGCTCTAATTCACTGTTGAAGTTTAAAATTATTAGTTACAATTAATTACACTAAAAAAACGCTAATATTCGCCATTTTTTTCATACTCGGTGAAAATTAAAATCCTTTTCAAAGATGGATTTAAAAAAGCATTGTTTCTATCAACAGTGTAAAGCAAAACTGTTAAAAAAATGCTGAGCGCATTTTCTAATTTATCTCTGGCCCAAACCCTAACCCTGTCTGAAATCATGTACGTTTAATCGCGCCAATCCCTATTTGTCAGTCGATGTATGTGCATTTAGTTGTGTCGATCCCTATTTGTCAGTCAATGTATGTACATTCAATTGCGCCAATCCCTATTTGTCAGTCGATACATGTACATTTAATATTCCACTGTGCGCTGTGTCAAAAAAACATAGCCATGAAGATAAAAGACAAATACCAAACCTTCATGACTTTGGTAGAACAACATAAAAATTTAAGTTACAAGAAAACGAGTTAATGGATGCAAAAAGGTCAAGATTTCAACATGCATACGATAAGCAGAGCCTACGACATCAAAACAAATGATGTGGCATACCAACCGAAATTGGAAAAGTTGTTTGGCGTTAAAATTGACAGATAAAGACGAAGCATTCCATTATGATAATTGCTACCGGTCTTACTTGACAATTTGTGCATTGACGGTTTCACGGAAATGAAAAACTAGGTGAAGATAAGCGAGGAAAGACAATAGTCAAATCAGAAAAAACGGAAGGCTATGAAAGATACCACTAAGTAGGAAAAAGCATGCAGAAGTCTGCAGTATATAGATGCCCTAAACGGACAATATTAAAGGAACCAACTCGAAAGAGCAAAATCAAAAAAAGACTTTGTTGTCGCCTTCCAATCATGCCAGAAACACCGTCTTTAAGTTCAATAAACAATCCTACTAATCCAGGAGACATGTCTCCAAAGATTCCCGTAAGAATTAGTCGTAAATGATAGGACGAACGTATAATAAGATGCAATTCAGTGCTCATGCAACCACAAAATCAGTCGCGGTGACGTTGCTGGTATCATCGTAAAAACTGCTAATATCGTCTTTGGTCAGAAATGGACAATCAATTTAAATCGGCTAGATCAAGAATTGAGTGATTCTGAGTCAGACTCAGATAAAACGGAAAAAAGCACACTCGCCAACAACCTGAAAAGGCTTCACTCTACTAGAGATATCACCTAAGTTTTTCCCTCAGCGAAAACTATAGATAGATATTTGGAAGATGCATCTTACTTCAATCTTCAGATGGCAGCAAATTGTGATATAGTTACAGTTTGTTTAGACAAATCAACGAAAGGTGCCAGCCACAATTTGTAAGATATCAAGGCGGACGACATTACAATCAGTGGTCCAGACAGAGAGTGGAAAACCTAAACCACGGAATATATTGAGAATACTTTTCATTCAGAATCTGAGGACGTGGTAGCCAACGAATTCAAGCTAAAGTGTCTTGCGGTGTTGGCGGAATCAACTGTGGATGAAGTGAAAAGTGCTATAGATTTTTGGATGTCATACCATTCTGGAAATTGTAGCATTTTATTAAAAAATCTAGGTGTTGAGGATGAAAAACTTTGTAAATGTTACGCGCATTTAATACTGGGCATGGGTCATGCTATCAGTAAAGTATTTCGCGACACCGAGCAAATTGCCATAGCCAAGTTACTCTTGCCAAGTCATACAGTTGCGGTAGTGGTGTAGTGGTAAGAGCGCTCGCTTTGTAAGCGAGAGGTTCGGAGTTCGACTCCCACCACGTCCCTGGAAGTACCGCGCTCAACTTAGTTTCTCCGCGCAGCGGCCTTGCTCGGCAAGGTTCGTGTTTCGGAGTTTAAGAGTTGAGAGAGGGTTGCACTACGAATAACAACAAAAAAAAAAAAAAAAAAAAAAACACAAAAAAAAAAAAAAAAAAAATGAGTAGCCTCCTCGACTGTAGTGGCCCCCCTCGGGCCTTGGGTAGGTGAATAATCTAAAAAAAAAAAAAAAAAAAGTGTTAGTCACTCCGTATCCTTATAAAAAAAACACAAAGACTGAATTGATCTTCAAAATATTGAACACTGCGGATTAAGAGGTTTTGTTTCTAAATAGTAGTCAATCAATCCAAGACTTTTTTGAAGCGATTGTAGACAAAAACTCTGACAAACTTATACAGTTCATTCTCTGTTCAGAAGTGTATGCCAAAGTAGGCAAGATGGGTATTTTTTCTACAATGGAATTACTTGGAATTGACAAGAGAAAAACAGACAAACCAAGAATTAATAAATATGATTAAAGCTGGATCGGTGTGCAAGAGTTTTTAAAACAAAAATTATTACGACGGAAAGCTAGAAGCAATGCTGGCTGTGGCAGAAAAAAGCTTCTTCCTGCTATCTTGGCTGAAATTATGGACGCATAAATTCAACAGATAAAAGAGATGGACTTTTCCCACAATTCATCAATCCAGACTCTAATGACGTACGGAAAGACTGATCTTAAAAGAGAGAGAAAAGCTGTAAAAGTTCGCAAAGCTGGACAACCGCATAAAAATATGAGGTGGAACTACATCAATTCAGACCATTTCTAGAAAGAATGTTGTGACAACCAATGTCTACTTGCTGAATTCAGTTTACTTTAGATTTTTTATTACCTGGAAGTGAGAAGACACGTTGGAAATGGGCAATGACTTTCTGTAAAGTAGGTAAAGTCAGGACGCATAAAGCTGATTTTTTAGCTAAAATGAAACAGGCTCATCAATTAGCGGTGATTAAACGCGAAAAATTAAAGAAAAAAAAAACATGAACTTGATAGCGCCACAAATCAAACAGCAACGATGAATAAAATTTGATTCTGAAAAATTCAAAATGGTGATTTTTACAATTGACGTATTAAGATTTTCCATCCATAACTCAATGAAACCAAAAAATGAACTCTTGAACAACATTGATACACTACTCAGTTTAGTCCTGTAAAGAGTGATGACGTGTAAATGTTTGTTTATTCAATTGATGATGTTGATTCTTAAAGTGGTCCGAGATTATGACTTCTAAACAGCTTGTAGAATTCTTTGCTCATTCAGTTGATTTGTAAGTCGGGCTACAAATTGTAGATCGAATATTGTATTGGTGCCTCATCATTTTTAACAGTAAAAAGTCCAATATTGGGCTTGTGATACTTTTTATGCATGAAACAACCGCAGAATTGAATTCAGCAACCTCCAAATCCTATAAAAAGAGATATTGGAAGCCATGGTTGCGGCTTCAATACTTGAAGTTTAAGGCAGTGGCTATTTTTGGCTGCCATCTTGAAAAAAATGTACTTTTCTAACCTAAATTGTCATGCTAGGTGTATTTTCTTTCCAGAATCGAACTCTGCGTCAATTTTGCCTCAGAAAACACTCGTTACCCTTAACGTTTTGAAAAAAGTTTATCATTTGCCATACCTTATATAAAAGCCAAGATTCACAAAACACATAAGCTTTTTTTACGGGTCACCATATTGAAGATAAAAATATTGCTTTTTATGTTGTTGTTTTTAATATAAAATGGTTATTATTTTTGAAATTTTCATATAACTTTTTGAAAAAAAAGTAAATTATAGATAATACTAGAAATGATATTTGAAAGCCAATATCATTTTAATGTACAAAACAATATTAGTTAGGTGGAAGAAGACTTTCATTGAAACTTTGCAACAGTGGAACTTAATTAATTAATAAGCTTAAGTGTAATGTAAGTTGGACATACTCTATCCGATTTTACTTCTTTTAAACTAAATATAATTTATGCTTAAGAATATTACAAAACAATGATTTTTTTTTTTAAACATCTTCGCTCTTAACAAGGCTGAAAGTAACCACTAATTAAAGTTGGAAGTTACTAGAAAAAAAAAGATGAAGATTGTAGAGCAAGATAACCATTGACAGACGACTTGAAGGATTGCAAACTATATAAATCAGGAAAGCAAGATGAAGGAAGTGAATTCCAAAGAACTGATGTTGATGAGCGCTTGCTTTATAAGCAGGAGATCCAGGTTCGAAACAAGCTCTGGAAAAATTTTCGCGTCACGGTAAGGAAGGAGGCGTGAACTTCCTGGTTAAATGCACTTCCGCGGTGTTCTGTGACAAGACCGTAAGGACTTCTTGGGGCACCTAAAAAAAAAAAAAAAAAAAATGTTCGAGGAATAACACTAGACAAATAAGAGTTTTTGGAGCACTTAGGAACAGTCACAGAAAAAGGATGAGATTTAATTGAATGGCAAGTAACACGAGTATGAATTTTAGCAGATGGCACAACAGGCGCTTGCTCTTTAGAGCATTGCCCATTATAGTATTTGTAAAAAAGAGAAAGAGAAGCAACATTATGACGATGTGATAATAGTTGGAGTTTGGCTGCAAGAGCAGGTCCAACTATGTTTACAATGCATTTTTGCATCTTGTCTAAAAGAAAAAGGGCATCATTAGAAAATCTGCCCCAGGTACGGCAACAGTATTCCATACAAGGCTGGATTTGAGATTTATAGAGATAAAGAATAAAATCCGGAATAAGAAAGTGTCGAGCTCAATCTGATGCAAAATTAGCATCTTAGCAGATGCTAATTTTGCAACAGATTTGATATATGGTTTCCACGAAAGATCGGAAGTAAGAGTTAATCCTAGAAGATAAAGAGTGGATGGCTCATCAAGAACATTACCATTTATAAATATAGGAAGATCTAAATTGTTGCAATAAAGGTTGGCTAAAAAAATTGAGTTTTATCTGAATTAAAGTTCACCAGCCACTGTGAACCCCATGCTGTAGCAGAAGTGAGATCCTTTTCAAGCTCAAATGCCTCCTCCAAGCAATCAGAGAGTGTTGGCTTCTTATCACGATATGAATAAATGGTAGAATCATCAGCAAAAAATACCACCTTAGAAGTGAGAATATCTGGAAGATTGTTAATGTAAATTAAAAAGAGTATTGGGCCAAGGATAGAACCTAGGAAACCCTGAAGTTACAGAATAAGAAGAAGAGTGCTATCCATCGAGGACAACTTTTATACTACAATTGGAAAAGAAGAATTCAATAATTTTAAAGATGTTGCCGGATACACCATAAGAAGAAAGCTTATGGAGAAGACCACCATGCCAAACTTTATTAAAAGTTTTAGAAATGTCAAGAGCGATGATCTTAACCTCTACACCTTTATCTAATGCGCGATAAAACCTATCGGTTATTACTGTAAGCAAATCAGCTGTAGAACAAGAAGATCGAAATCCATATTGTTGATCAGAAATAAAAGTTATAAGATTCAAGATGAGAAATTAGGCGTTTGTTAGTTAAAGATTCATAAACCTTGCTTTTGATAGGAAGAAGACTAATAGGACGGTAGTTAGACGAATCCGATCGCTCTCCAGAACTTTTGAAGATAGGGATAACAGATGCCGCTTTCCAGCAGGGTGGAAAACAAAACTCTGATAAGCATTTGTTGAATAGCTTTGAGAGTATAGACGACAGCTCTGGAAAACACTTCTGCAAGACAATAACAGATATGTTGTCCGGGCCACAAGTTGTAGAAGAGTCTAAGCAGGAAATCACTTTAGATACAGAAGCTGGAGTGATACGAATTTCAAGCAATTGATCAACCTGTTTGTTGACAATATCAGGTAGAACGCAACTAGTGAAATCAAGAGATGATATTGATGAAAAGTTTTTGGCAAACAATTTAGCTTTGTCTTTAGGTGAGGTGACAAAGTATAAACCATACAAGAGAGGTTTAATTAAAGATTTGCCCTTATTATTAATACTATTAAAGATTCTCCAGAAGTCAAGAGAGCCTAGTTTTTGAGATGAGATACGAGATTTCATGACCTGAGAATAGCGGGCTTTGGCATTTTACAAAACCTTATTTACAATGGTTTCTAGCAGTAATAAACAGAAGTCTGTTTTCTGGAGAATTGTTTTGCTGATAGATATGGAAGTAACGGTTTCTATTGGCAATCGCAGCAGCACAATGTGAGGAAAACCATGAAGGAGAGTGAGGCTTGACCTGGATTTGTCGAAAGGGAACAAAAGATTCCATGCCAGCCTGAATCTACGAAGATATGTAAGTAGCACATTTGTCGACAGAAAGACGAAAGATTTTTACCCAAGGGTCATCACAAAGAAAATCACGGAAAGAGTCCCAGTCAGCTTTAAGGTAGTTGTAAGAGGCACGATAATAGGGGGATTTAGGTGATGAAGAAGAATGAGATATTAATTTTAAAGAGATCAAACTGCAATCAGAAGCACCTAAGGGTGAATGTGGAGAAGCTGAGCACTTACTAGGATCAGAAACAAGACATAAGTCAAGTAGAGAAGGTGAATGATTCGGGTTGTCCGGAAAGCGAGTTGGTAAGTTGACTATTTGAGTTAGAGATTGAAAAAGACAAAAATTGTGGACTTTAATGCCTGCAGAATCACTGACAGTAGAGCCAAGCCATTCAGTGTGATGAGCATTAAAGTCACCGACAACAACAATATAGGCTGATGGATAAAGAGAGAGGACTAGATCAATATGATAAAAAATAACATCAAAAAGAGTGCAGTCTTGAGATGAAGGAGAGTGATATAGAACAAAGAGAAAGGCGATAGAGTGAAGTGGTGCTAAACGAAAGAAACGAAAATGGTGAATTCTTATGAATGTAAATGCCCAGGCCAAGCAACTATTTGAGTCTTTACGAATTAAAGAAAGATAACCATCAACACTTAGATCACAAGATGAGACAGCTGAACTTAAATTAGTCTCACAAATAGCAAGTAGGTCTGGTGAACTTTGCAAGAGAAAAGACTTAACAGAAGAAAAATTACTTCGAATACCACGAAATTAGTGAATGATAGGTTTTAGAGAACTTGCTGATGATGAAGGTTTTTTGTATTTTATAGTTTTTGGTAATTGGTTCATTTTTAAATTTGTCGAAGAGCTTGATTCAAAGCATCGATAGTACTCAGAACACTGTTTAATAGCCCAAGCGATTGCCACATTACTTTAATAAATTAACCTTGAGAATGCAGAAGAAACCATTAAGTCCATTAAACAACACCTGAGATACATTTCTGAGGAGCTTGTAGTCTTTTCTTTGTTTGACAAACTGCAGAAAAGACTATGAAGGGTCAGAAACTTATAAAGGTACCAAGACTAAAAATATTCATTCCTTACAAACCGAAGCCTCCGATTATTGCTTGGCGTGACAAAGAAAAACTTTTTTTTCTTATTTTTTTTTATCGTTTTTTATTGGAAAAAAGCCATGATTTCTTTTTCATCTGGTAAAATTAAACAAACCCAAAGAATGGCTAAACATTCCATTAGAGTATTGAAACAAATTCGATGTTGCAAAAAAATTT
Organism: Hydra vulgaris; assembly: GCF_038396675.1. Classification (NCBI taxonomy): domain Eukaryota; kingdom Metazoa; phylum Cnidaria; class Hydrozoa; order Anthoathecata; family Hydridae; genus Hydra; species Hydra vulgaris. Next base: position 52,146,993 of record NC_088920.1, on the reverse strand, counting down.
GTATGCAATTTTCTTGTGTCAACGATATTGCAGAGCGAAGTATCAAGTTTATAGGAGACATCAAATACAAATGTTTGGATCCAGTAGAAAGAGAACAACTTTTTAAAGGACCATATTTCACAACTTGCGCAAGTTGTGAAATATGCTCCTTTGAAAACTTTGAAGGACCATATTACTCAGAAAAATCAATTGAATTAAATTTTCAACAAACTAAAAAATAAAATTTTTTTTTCGTATTAATAACGCGATTAGTTGTATATTTATAAACAGTTTAATAAATCTTTTGTGGGATACGTAAAAATAGTCATAAATTAATCAAATTATTTTATAATTATGTCTTAATAATTAAACCGTTTCAATCTCATTAAGAAAAAAATAACAACTAGTGGATAAAAAAGTTGCGCAATCCGTTATTTTAACTTGCAATATTTTTGTGGGGGATCTATAAATCGTCCTATATTCAGAATTTTCGGTAATTAGCGTTTTTTGATCAAATGTATTCACTGGTAAAAACCCCAGTTAAAAAGTTTAAAACCCTATTGATGTCGAATGTCGAAATGAGATGGGAAACCCTATTGATACAAATCCCGTTTAGCAATTTAAACGGGATCTGTATTTGCGATTTTAATGCGACTTTAAAAAATGGCTGCTGTATCAATTCCACCGCCTCCCCCACCTCCACCAATATTTTCTGCTGTAATTGATCTATCAAGTAACCAAAGTGTTCCAGTATCTACAAACAAACTAGTTAACGATACAGTTTATGTTAAAGAAAAGACTGGTACAGTTCCTTTGACACCAGCTCAACTGAGAAACTGTAGCAAAGAGTGGTCTCTCGCAGGAGATGCTGGGGTAATAAGCGATCTATGTTTTTTATTCAAAACTGCATGATATTTGTGACAAAAAAAAGTTGAAATAAGTTTTATTGAAAAAATTTAATCATTTTTTTTGCCTATTTTTAAAATTAGAGTTAAATGTATGATTCGTTAAAGGTTCTTAAACTGCGAGCAAATTGATTCAAAACATTTTTTGAAAATCAAGGTTTATAATTACATAACGTGTTTCAAAACAATCATATATAAATAATTTTTTTTTTCAAATATACATTTTTTCAATTTAACTTTAAACATCATCTCCCAATCTATAAATAAAAAATTTTAAAATGGAAAGTATAAAAAGTATAATACGACAAAGTTCTGATATTTGTGTACTTCTTTAGTTTTAGTTAAGTATTCTTTATTAATGTAATCAAAAAAATAATTAAATTTATATACTTATTTTATATTTAAGTCTTAGTTTTAGTGAAGTTTTTTCAAACAAACAAATAATCTTGTAACTTCCATACAATTAACAAACTACATTCTTTTGTACACTTACCTTAATCTTTGTACATCATGGGTTAATGCATAAATAAATATGTGTAAAAATTGCTATTTTGAAGTAAAAATTTACAGATTAACTTTTCAGTGTTGTAAAAGTTTTCTCTTCTGACTTATAAATTGTTTTAAAGCTGATAACTTTTTGACTTAATCTAATTGTAGCAGTTGTATTATAAAGTTTATAATTATAAATTTTATTATAAAGTTTATAAAGCCACAGAGATATTTCATATTAGTGACATAGCTCACTCCACATCACTTTATTTTTAAACTGTTGAGTAAGTTTTAAACTGTTGCTAAGCAGAATATGTCATTTTTATAAGCTTTTAAATGCAATATGAATCAAAGCTGCTATGTTTCTGCAACTATTTTTATAAATATTTAGTATGCTTTCTTTAAAAATTTGTATTACATATCATCAAAAATATAAACTCATCACTTTGCATTGTCATTACAAGGGATGAAAGTAATAAATTTTTACCTTATTTGTTAAGTTGTATTTTTTTTTAAAATTTCTTTTAGACCTATTCATATCTTTTTAAATATATTTCAAATTATTTGTATATCTTATAGTCCAAAAATTTTGTGCAATATTATCAAATTTCTGCGTCTTATTAAAAATAGATTAGATGCAAAAGAAATCAAACACAAAGTTGTTTATTTTAAACCTTTTTTTGTTTTTAATTGAATTTACTTAATATATTTAAAAAAATCTCCAAAAAAAGGCTTAAATAATTTCTTTCAGAATAATTTATTGTTATTGCAAGTCCTGTTTTGAATTAGGTTTGCTTTGTTTCAGTTGCTGCTTTATTTGCAAGAGTTTTCTCATCAAATATTATCAAAAACAACAGATATTGAAAAGTTGGTTGACAATATATACAATATTACTAAGGTAATTTTATTTCCCTTAACATGTTTTCATTATGTTGTTATTTTTATTGAACATATTAAGTATATTATACAAAGAATAAAATTAATAGAGCAATTATAATTAAATAGATCTTCTTGTTTGCCACCAGTTCTCTATAAATAGATTTTTTTCTTGTCTATTGTCAGTTGTCTGTAAGCATATTTTTTTTCTTGCCTATTATCAGTCGTCTGTGAGCTAATTTTCTTCTTGACTACTAATTAAAAACAAAACAAAACAAAAAAACATTGTTACAACCCTCTCTTAACACTGAAGCACAATCTAGGCAAACAAGCTCACAGCATGCAGATTTAAATTAGGTGTAATACTACCAGGCATGTTGTAGAGATCAAACTCAAACTTTTTGAACTTTTTTGATTTAGTGAGCGCTTTACCATTACACCACAACCTCATCTGCCATTTTTAATTTTTTTAAATATGAAAAACTCTTGTGTTTAAAAAACTTTAAATGCTTAATTAAAAAAATATTTTTCTTGCTTTTTATATTTTTACATAATTACTTTAATATTCTTTCAAATTATTGTTTATACTTGTTTGCTATCGTTTTTATGTGATTCATTTGATATTAAAGTTTACACGAAACCTAGAAAAAAAGGTTTTCAGTAAGAAAAAACTTAATTCTAAAGATAATTCTGCTTAATCACTACCCACTAAGAGTTTATACTTCTTTATTCAATTTTTATTTATTTAGAAGTTTATTACTGGTTTTACTGGCTTGAATTTCTGGCTAAAGGGTAGTGACATTTATAAACTACATTTTTAATAAAAGCAAATCTTTGATTTTAAAGGTTTTTAAACCCTATACCTAAATTATTTTCACTTTCTACTATATAAATAAGGAAGTCAGATAGTATAAAATCTTGCTTTCCTTTACCAATGATTTATACAATTTAAACATCATCTTATCTTAGCATAGGAAAATGCAATCCAGAGATTACAAAGAATCTTTTGGAGATTTAGGCTAGGCTTTTTAGAAAACTCAATTAGGTCTGTAGAACTAGGAAAGCTTACAGTTGAAAACTGGTGTAGCAAAATATCGTCTATAAAATAAATCAATAAAATATTTCTACCTAAAAAACTTAACTAAAGGTCAAAAAATTAAATTTTATATTATATCAATATTTTTAATGTTATTAAAAAAATGTCAGAGAATGCAGATAAAGCAATAAAGTAATAAATAAAGCAACATGAGCTTCATAGCCAGTGCTGTGTCTAAAACCTCCAAACTCCCCAGTAGGAGGAGGGGAGGTCTAGCAATATTAGGAGGCCCATATTCAAATTTAGAAAACTATTTTGAAATATCAGAAGTTTTTTTTTAAGAAATTAGGGGCCCTAATGACAGTTTTTTTGTGAAGGGGGGGGGGGGAGGGGGTCCAACCCTCCTGGCACATCACTGTTCATAGCAACGTAATTGACTTGCATTGGGTTTTGATATTTTTGATATTTTTGCATTGGGTTTTGTTATCTGGATGATGTTATGAATATGAAATCTATTCTATTCTAAAAATCTATTCAACCAGTCAAGACAGCCTTGTTGTTTACTGTTAATAATGTTGACTTCAAATGTAAAATATTTAAGCTTCATTGTTGCTATATCAAAAAATCAGTTTTTAAATTAAATTATCTGTATCTTTTTTAATGCGAATTGAGAATAGAGTACAGTACCTCCCATTTCTTGTTAGTAGCTGCTCAGATCTTTTTAAGCTAATATCTCAGTGTCGCATCTGCAACCCTCGGAATTAGGAAAAATGAGGTCGGCAATAATTTGCCGACCTCAAACTGTAAGAGGTCGGCAAAAAATGTTTAATACAAAGGTCTTACCATAAAACATTGAAACAAGGTCAGCAATTTTTTGCTGACCTCAAACACTTTGGGGTCGGTAGTTAGGACGGCATTGCTGTATGCCGACCCTAATTCTGAGGGTTGCATCTGGAGCTCCATAATTTAAAGCTGCCTGCTTCTTACTGCTTATTGTTCGTACTTACTACAGTCGAAGAGTTTACTCACTTTTTTAATATTTTTAATTTATGTATTATTTTATTATCTTCAATCCCTTAATTCTAAAATAAAATCTTAAAAAATACGGCTTCTGCGCAGAAAAAGTTGAACCTGGTACTACCACTACTGTATAGTTATCACACAGTTATTATTTGCAATTATACATATTGCATATATTTATTTAACTGAGATAAAAATCATAATGTGCAGGGCTCGAATTAAGCATATCGCAATCATGAATTGTGGTTGCTTTTCACACCTTCGCAATTAGTTTTTTCTTAAAAAAAAAGAAAAATATTTTCGCAATTTTTTTGTCTTTTGTTTGTTTATTTATTTTTCTAATTTAGCCTTTTTTGCAGTTCTTAAAAGTAATGTTTTTGTGCAAAACTTTGATTTAACAAATTTCATAGTCGAAAATAAAGATTCACATCTATATGTTGAACCAAGTTTAGTTAAGGATACTTAACTTCAGAAACTATTTTCCAAAAAATCCATTAAAGTTAGTGTTTTATGCAGTCTTTGAAGATTTTGATCTTCTTGGAAATCTAATAATTCCATTTCAAATTGAGATGTTTATTCAAGTAAGTTTCCTGGAATTGGACAACCATCACTAGTAATTTCAATTAAAAAAGTATTTACTAAAAATGCTAATGATGATTTAAGAGCATACAAATCTTTAAACCTGTTTTGAAAGTCTTCAAATGAATTCTGTAGTTTTTTCCGGTATGATTCAATTGCATGATCATCATACTGAATTGTAGGATTAGGATTAAGAATTATCTTCTTCATTTGAGGAAAATGGTTAAAAGTTTTTAAGGTAAGATCTTTTTGAAATAGTGCAATTTTTTTTGAAAAATAAATAGTCTGAGCAAGATCAGATATATTGTTTTCTTTTCTCTGAAGTGACAAATTCAGATTTTGTAAATGTTGCATTACATCAGTTAAAAATAATAAAAATAATCTTGTAAAAAATTTACATCGTAAAGGATTTCAAATGTCTTTTGCTTTTCAAGCAAAAAAGATTTAATTGGTTCTAATAGTTCTACAAACCTATAAAGAACATCACTACTTGAAAGCCAATTACAGCTCAGTAAAACGACAAGTCACTTGGTTTGTCAACAAGATCCAACTCGCTAATGAAATTTTAAACTGTCAGTGATTTTTTGCATTAGATTGAATATAATTTACAATCTCCACACTGATTTAAAAACAATGGAAAATTAAAATGTTTTGCTGCTAAAAATTCTTGATGAATCACACAATGAACTGGGATAAACTCTGGATGCGTAGTATCACTTTTTAGCAAACCAAGAAGCCCAACATGTTTTCTAACCATTGCTGTTGCACCATCTGTAGCAACACTAACAAGCTTGCTATTAAGAGCATTGGCTTTCACCAGAACTGTGTCAAGGGCTTCCTTTAAATCAATTTCACAAGTTGTGTCTTTACTAAATCCAGCAACTCTTTTTTCACAAGTACATCTGATGTTAAATATCAAACAAATACCGCCATTTGAGGTTTATCTTGAATATCTGTTGATTCATCTAATGTTAAACTGAATGCTTCACAATTTTTTAAGTCATTTAACAAGCGCTGTTTAAATTCGACACTAATCTCAGATATTCTTCTTTCAGTTGTATATAGATAAACAGAAATATTTGAAATTAACCTTTGAATTTTGCTATTATTAAGATCTAAAACTAAGATCACATCTAAAAGATCTTGTTTAACAAACTCTCCATCAGTGTAAAGATGTTTACTTCTTGCAATATTTCAAGCTATAACAAAACTTGCTTCTGTTGTAATATTTGATTCTTTGCTGGAAGATGAAATATCCATTTGTTGATTTTTAAATATTGTAAATTAAACATTTTTATTTATTTTATTCATTTTATTTTAAACGCATTTTATGTTATTAATGTTATAATAACTTAACTTATAAAACAGCAACACGAACAGCGTCGCAAAGTTGTTTTATACTAACAAGTTATTTATATTGTCAAAACTTTGCAGTTTGTTTTGTTGTTGTTTTATAACTTTTTACAATAACAATTTATTACTCTTTAAAAATAACACGTGCTTTATTGTGAACATGAAAGTATTAGTTTTCTAATAGTTTATTACAACTAATAATTTATAAATAATAGTTTTCTACATTTAATTAAAGTGGTTTAAATATTAAAATATTTGCGTTTTTACTTTTACTTTTTTAAGTATTATGTCAAGTAAAATTATTACTGAAAGTAAAATCGTAATAGTATTAATTACTTTATTTGCTCATTACATCATAACTTGCTCATTACATCATAACTTGCTCATTACATCATAACTTGCTCATTACTTCATAATTTGCTCATTACATCATAACTTGCTCATTACATCATAACTGCAACTTAAACTTAAAATTATAACTTAAGCTGTAAATTATAACAGTAACTTAGACCATTTTAAACTCCGTCAAACGAAAAACTTATAAAATAATATAAGAGATATTATGTTCAAGAAATAACAGTTACGAATTAATGTAGAAAAGATACAATTTTATACTAACACCCCCCCTAACCACAAAGCGGCATCAGGAATGAGGATGGAGGGAGTCTTTTTTTTTTTTTTTTTGCAATTAGATTTTTTTGCATTAATTCGAGCCCTGATGTGATTAAACTTACTTGACTTTAAAAAAATTTTTGACATGTTGTCTTCACCCAAACACAACACTGCTAAACACTTCAGAAAAATAGACAAATGTATTTTATTAACTTATTACTATTCATATGTATTATTGTTTTTAAATTATTCTACTTATTTTTTTTTCTTCATTTGTATTTGCCTATTCAAAGTCAAGAGGGCTATTTTAGACAAAAAAAAGCTTCTTTTTTTTTTAATTGTTGTTATAACCCTCTCTTAATCTTTTTATTTATCTTAATCTTTCTTTATTTTATCTTAATTTTCTTTATTTAAATGTTTTGAATTATTTTAGGCTAGGTTATTGAAAGAAAACTCAAATATAAAATACCAAAAATCTGTCCTGGAAAAATGACTATTGTTAGGAACTCTTGTGATTATTTCAATCTAGTATGTAAAATGTCATACTTGAAAAAATCTACACTAGATAATTGATCTTAAGAAATCATTTTTTTTTTGTGTGATTATGATATAAAACAATTATACATGCTGTATTAAAGTAATTACAAGAGATCCTGATACAAGTAGTTTCTCCAGGGCATAGATTGTCTTTCATTTTGGGAACAAAAAATTTATATAACAGTTACAATTACTTAAACATCATAATATTTTAAAAGTTATAAATTTAATTTTATTCAAAATGAAATTGTTGTTTTAGGGGTCAGGAGTAAAAGTTCATAACACATTTAATGATTTTTTGATGCTATCAAGCAGTCAGTTTATAGAAAATGTAAGTTTTTTAATTTTTTTCTTTTTTTGTAAACATATATTACAAAGTTTTAATGGTTAAAATTGCTTTTCAAGTATATAAATTATTAACAGCCACTCATAAAGATGATTGCAAAAAAATTTGTTATGAGTTACATGGTGCACCTCTCCTATCTTGTTCCTTTTGACCAAAAATTTATGTAACAAATTTTCGTTATTAAGTTCAAATTCAAAAATCATTTGATGATGTTTTGACCCTCTGCCCAACCATAATATCTTTCTGAATAAATTTTCATTTTTTTACATTAAAATCATGGAAAAATATTTATAATGCAACACAGTTTAATAAAAAGTGAAAATATGAGGTACATATTAACTTTAAATGGAAAAACCAAATAACTCTACGTGCAAGTAAAGCAAATAAGGTCTTTTTTTATGTTTTACATTATATCATACATTTTTAGGTTTCAGCAGTGAATTACTAAAAGTTGTATACACAACTTTTGTTAGATTGTTAATTAAATTCACTGTATCTGTGTGGTTTTCATATCTTAAAAATGAAATTAATATTTTAAAAAAGGTTCATCTTCTTTCTACTAGATTGATATTGCCACTAAAAAAGCTATGTTATAAGAAAAGGTTAAGGTAGTTGGGGCTTACTAGTTTAGTTGTAAGATGTATTCAAATGTACAAGGTATTCAATGGAATTAAAAAGTTAATTTAACAGAGGAAGTTTTTTCTAAGAAGTTATCATATAATATCATCATCTGATTTTCAATAGCAAAATAACAAATTTTTGCCTAAACGTTATTTAACAAACAGAACATTGTTTTAAACATTATTAACAAACAGAACATCATTTTATTTAACACTATTGTTTAACAAACAGAGCATCTTTTTATTACTATTACCATTTCATTTCTGTGAATTCATTTAAAGCTAAACTGAAATTTTGAAGACAAATGAATTTTAAATAATGTAGCAGAATTATTGGTTATAGCATAAATATATATTAATATTATATATTAGTGTTGCAGTTTGATATAATGTGTGATATTAGTTATTAGTAACAATGGTTATTATTATTAATGATAATTATTATTAATTAAAAAGCATAGTTAAAAATCTTTTTAATTTAAGAAAAAAGTTTTTTTTATCATATAAAATTTTAAAATTTTATTCAATTGTCAGTTTATTTACTAATAAAATTATGGACAGTTTATGTCTTTATATAAATTGAATAGTTTGAGTATGCTGCAAAATCTATTCCCAAACTCACTATACAAAAAATTTATAGAGATTTATTTAAATTTAAATCAGATTAAGTTCCTAGTAGGATAGGTAGGGTAGGTACATAGTAGGGTTGGTCATCATTTGTTTTGTTTAAATTACTTTGAATAGTTGTTGTTGCTCTACATCTAAATATTGTTTAAAGAAAAGTTTTTCTTATTTTTCTACTCTCTAATTGAAAATAAGCCATTTTTGATATTACAATATATGCAATGTAAAAATATGTGCTATAAATTAAATATGATATGAATATGATATGGAAAAAATGTAATAACTTTTTCTGGTCACTTTTTATAAAAAAAGCTAAAAAAAATACAATATGCAGGTGTGAATTTTTCTTTTTTTATGGAGCTTTACAAACTTTTATAGCATTTTCACATTTAGATAAAGATTGCTTTAGAATTCAGTAGTTGTGCGCAGTAGCTAGATTAGGTTAGCACTTGAATAATTAGCTTGATCATTTCTTATGACCAATACAAAGTCTTGTAAAATAGTGTTATATGTGTACTTTTTATTGTACCTAATAAATTGATACTGCTGAAGTCTTTGGTTCACCTTTTCTCAAATTATTGTGTAAAGATTCTGCTTTCTGCTGCACTCTTTGCGTTGTAACAGTTGGAATGCCAGATTTCAACCTGGTGTCAGTAACATTTTCAGAAACTCTAGAAACTATTGTGCTTAACTTGGTAGTCCTGGGAAGTTGTTATTAATAAAGAAAAGGAACAGTGCTGCATGACTTCCTTAACAGTTGGAAGTTTGCAAAAAGTAAGTTCATGTTTAATGCCATAAACAGGACCACTGTTACAAGTCCAGCTATGGTCTTGTAACAGCCATTGGTTGCCATAGAAATCGAAATAATATTAATTTTCTAAATATATATTTAGTTTTGCTCAATTTGCAGATTCCAGAAATAGATTTAAATTTTATAAACCATATACAAATGGATTTAAAAAAAAATCAGATATTATTAAGGGAAAGGCAAATCTAAAATTGAAGTTTAAATGTTTTCATGAGACTATGTTTCATATTTTTTCAATCTTGTCAATTTTTTATATACAATAACATAAATGCAAAAATTCAAAACAAAACCGTTAAAGCAAAAAAGAATTATAATAATTAGAAATGTTTCTTACATGACACATGATCCTATATAAAACGTTATAACTTATAATGTTATAAGTGGATAAATGTTAGTAGCCTTTATAAACGTTATAAAATTTAAAAATTATAAAAACTATAAAAAAACTATAGACTATAAAAAAAAAAAATTATAAACTATAAAAATTATAAAATTAAAAATGTTATAAAATATAAATGTTATAAAATGTTTATAAACATTATAAGTGGATTTTTTACATTTGTATATTTGTAACATATTTGTAACATATTTGTTTATTGTTATAATATGTTATACCATTTTATCAACTCTTATATCAATTGTAATTAATCAACACTTTTTAAGCGGGTTCTCTAAATAAGCTCAGCTTTATATTGCATAGCATCTAACTATGCAATATAAAGCTGACCTTATTTAGAGAACCCGCTTAAAAAGTGTTGATTAATTAAAATTGATATAAGAGTTGATAAAATGGTTTGTTTTTCAATTACTTGCATAAATTCAATAGATCAGTGGTTTAATGCACTGTCCTTGATGTCGTTTTGCCCTTAACACAATATACTTTCAATTTTTTCAATCTGGTCATATGGCAAAAAAGACTTTTGATTGTTATAATAGATTTTTTAAGTTTTTTGTAGCTACTGGCTTTTCTTTTTTTTTTCTTTGCCTCACCTTCTGGATAGCAGGACTGTCTTATTAAATTTTTTCATAATATGATTCAGACCATTATTTTTTTTCAGGCCAATAATGAATTTCTCCTGATGTTTTGATGTTTTTAGAAATTTTGAGATTTTTTAAAAATTCTCTCGCTTTTGTTTGTTATAATATACAAATTCTTTATATATGTTTAGACCATCTAACTATTCAAGCTTTTCAACTATTCGAATATCAAATAGAAAAATCTGAAAATATTCGAGTAATCAAATACTCGAATAATTTATCAAAAAGTTAAAAGACATATTAAAAAAATAAAAAATAATAATAATCTAATTAAAAAAGTGTTTTATATTTTATTTTGAACGATTTTATTATTTTATATATGTATTATTTTTTTTCTAAAAACATATATTTTAAAAATAAAAGAGAATTGAATGTTTCGAAATTTAGACTTGTTCCTCTTTTCGTTTTAATTGCACCTGCTGTTGAGAATACTCTTTCAGAAGCTGTTGAGGTAGGGCGTATTGTTATTAAAGCGTTATACAAAACGTCCAGCGTTGTCGACGGTTTTTTAGAAGAATCCAATTGACGAAATTCTTTCTTCAATTCAATATATTTATCAATTTCGCTGCGATTGCTAACATGACAGTTTTTTGGTTCTGTAATAGAACTTATTGCATTTTGGAGTTCTTTTTGCAATCCGACTGCAACTGGTGATGTTAATTCTATTAAATCATCTGCATCAGATGAGTTAGAATCATTATTAATTTGCTCTTCAAAAATTTGTGGATATATTTGTTCCATAGCTTTAACAGTGAATAATATTGCTTCATTTTTTGATGAATATTTAAAATGAGCATTAGAACTTGGTATATTTCCACTCTGCAGATAAATGATCAATGTCATTAAAACTGGATCTCTTCTTTCATCCATCCTTATTTTGATCGCATGTATCAGTTTTTTTGCTATATTAGTTTGCATTGGTTGCAACTTTTCAAACAAAAATTTGTAAACTCCTTCAGCAGTTATGAGATTTGCATCATTTTTACTTAATTCAGTAACAGCAGTTTTAACTGGTGCCAGAACATCAACAAGGTTTTGCAGCGCAAACTTATCATTTTCTGAAATTGGATCAATATTCAATTCGACTAAGGATTTGTTAACACATTCTGATAGAATTAAAAATCGTTGAATCATTACACTCAAAGAATTCCATCGTGTTTTTATGTCTAATTTTAACTTTTTCCCCATTTTTTGAGCTATATTTTGTTGCAAAATAGAATGCTTTGTAGCCGATTTTTTAAACATTCTTATAACACCTCTTAACCTGTTAATAATTTGATCAAAATCTAACGTCATATCATATTCATCTTCCTCAATGAACACCAAATTGTAATCAGAGCACTGATCTTCTGTGGAATCTTCTTCTACATCTTCATCAACAAAATCTTCGGTATCGTCAAACACTTCATTGCGAATAGAATTTTTTGGTATATAAAAACAATCCATCACAGCTAAATGAAGCGCGTGATTATGGCAAAGTTGATTTAAAACACCTAATATATTGCCATATTTTTTCATTACGGCTGCTGCATCGTTAGTAGATGCAATAACATCATTTTTTAAGAAAATCCCAAAGTCTGCTAACTGCTTCAACCAAATGTTTAATTGTTTCTGCATTTGCCTGCTTAATTATTTCCATTAAACCCAGAACATAGCATTCAATTTTATTTGAGTCTATTCCAATCACATGAGCTGTTACGTTTACATAACGTAAAATAGTACAATCTGTCCATTCATCCACAGTAATAGCAAATTTATGATTTGCTGTTTTTAATTTTTCAAATTTTTCTCGCAGTTCAACACATTTTTCTTTATAAAAGCTATTGATGCATTTTGAAATAGTTGTCGGACTTTTCGGCATTTTATAACCTTTTTGTTGCACATAACCAGCTATAGCTTGAGATTTACTCATTGCTGTGATAGCTATTCCATCAAAAGCTGCAACTTTTGACAATATTTCATTTAAAGATTCTTTTTTTACAAATGGCCAAATATTACTTATTTCAGTATTTTTTTTTTCTTAGGAATATTATTTTCTCCATCATTGTCATTTGATACCAATTTAGATACCAATATGTTGTGTCTTAGCTTCAAATGATTAATCATAGCAGTAGTTGAACTTCTCCATCCTATGTTCGTGTTGCACCTACCACATTTTTTTTTGTCTTTCTTAAAAAACTCCCACACCTTGGATTTTTTTGACATGGCTAAAAAAACCAGAGATGAATTATCTAAGAAAATCTAAAAAATTTTAACTTACCACTTCAAATTATGCAACCGCAAATTGTATATTATATTATATTTATTTAATTGTATATTATATTTATTTATTCACAAAATATTAAAAATTATTATTATTAAGATTATTATTAAGATTTTTTTTTTATGGAACAAATACGTATTTATATTTTTAAGCAATCTAAATAAACGACTGTTTTCTAAAAGCAAACAAAAATAATGTCACACAAAATAAAAACCATACAAAAATGCAATTTAAGTTTTCCACTTCAAGGTTATATAAAAATTCTAAGAATTTTTTCCGTTTGCAAAAAGAGAAATATTTTTTTCGTTTGCAAAACAAGAAATTAACAGTACTTTTTTAAAAGCTTACTCTGCCTTTACATTTTTGAAATTATTCGAATATTGGAGAAAATATTCGAATATCAAATATTAAAAAAACACGCAAATATATTCGAATATCAAGTATTCGAATACTCGAATTGGATGGTCTATATATGTTATATATAATATCTATAAAACTTAAAAAATGTTTTATTTTGTGTTTTAGAAAAATCAAATAAGATTTTTAAAAGGTCTCAGTTTTAGGATTTGAACCACAGCGCTCTTGGCTTCAGAAATTCTGCAAGCTAACACTTCGACCACTAAGGTGTATTGATTGTGAAAGGTTTTAATGCTATTTAATAAACAAAAATCTTTATAAAAGGGTAAATAAATCAAAATTAAGATGTTGCCGCAATGCAGTTTCCAAGTAAAAGTAAAACTGTAAAATTTGTTTTAATATGTTTTAACATTATATAATTTGAAGTTTACAAAAGTTAGATATTTGCATACACTTTCACGTTTTCTCATAAAAAGGGTTGCGACTTATCTCGTCATTACCTCAGTTGCGATGGCTGTCAAGAGTTTTGTGTCAAACATGCTCTAAGGGATACTAACTAAATTCAGCATTATAAAATATGATAATATTTATATATAATAAATAATAAGTTTTTCTACAATTTATTTGAAAATGAATAAAAATGTTAGTTTAAAAAGTTTGAATCATAACGAAAAAGTACAACATAGTTAGATAAATTATTAAAATATTAAAATTGTTAAATATTATTAAAATACAACACAGTTAGAAAAATAGTTAGAAACCACATGTTCACTGAATTAATAGTTGGTTCCAATTATTTTTTGAAAAACATTTAAAAACTTAAGATAATTAAATACCAATAAAAAACCCAAAAATGCGCTATTTAAGTCCCCTGGAAGCAAGAGAAGGCAAAAAAAAAAATCTAATTACCATTTATTTTCCTTATCATAAATTGGCAACAATTTATCACAATTCAGAATAAAATTTAATAATTTTATAACAAAAATTAAGTTATTTAATAGCAATAAAAAAAGACTAAAAATTCACAAATATGGTAAAATAAAAACCATTTTACATTCTTTTTCAAGGTCTTTTAGCAACAAATAAAGACAACAAAAAATTCAACTTGTCTACAAGCAACAGTTTGCACTATTCAAAGTTAAATTTTATAATCAAAATTCTAAGAAATAAAATACCGATGAAAAGCATAAAAAATGCACAAATATGGTAATTCAAGGCCCCCCTAGTGGCATTGGAAAACAATAAAAAAATCCAAAATTTGTTTTTCCATCTACTATGTATTATCCAAGAGCAACAGTTTATCCCTATTTTAAGTCTGTTTTTTTTTATGACTGTAATAAATAAATTTATAGTAATAATATAATATATGTGGACAAAATATACATTCACCTAATATACATTGATATAATATACATTCATCAGGCTGGGACAGGAATGGCGCGGAATCGTACGCTGTAACTAACCATGTTTTTAATTTTTTTCCTTTATATTTTGACCACAGCTGTTTTGATGTTTTAGCAATTTAAATGCAATAAAAAAAATTGTTGCTTATGAGTAACTTTTAATCGTTGATCTTTTCTAAAGGTTTTATTTTACACAAAGACTTTAAATAAAATCAAAAATTAATTATAATGGTTGTTTAAAATAAAGTGTTATATTTAAATTTTCTTTTATGTAGGTATGCATTTTTTATGATAAATTTAAACACTTGAAACTATTTTTCTATGTCTTTCTAAAACTTAAAAAAAATAATCTTTTAAAAGATTGTTTTTTTAAGTTACTTTAAATTAGTTAATTAAGTTAAATTAAAATCTTCCCATTGCAATGGAGTTATTTACTAGCTTTATTTTTTTTTCTATTTTTAGAAAAAATTGTTTTTTAACTTGACTTACTGATCAGAAATTATTAAAAATTACTATTTTAAAAAGATTTTTTTTGCAATTTTTTTTGCAATTTTTTATGCAATTTTTTGTAAAAAAAATGTTTATACAGTTTAAAAATGATATATATATATATATATATATATATATATATATATATATATATATATATATATATATATATATATATATATATATATATATATATATATATATATATATATATATATATATATATATATATATGTAGAGAGTTTATGATGAAGAAACAGTAAATGAAAAAGTTGATAAAGAATTGTTACCAAAAAAAGTAAGATTTATAATTTGTATATTGTTTGCACACTATAAATAAACTATGGAAATTTAGGCTTATTCTGTTTTAATTCATTTTTTATTTGATTAGAGTAAAACAAGGGAGGAGTTAGAGGCAGAAGTTATACCACGTTTTAAAGAAGCAGTAGATTATGGGTTTACTGTTCTAGATAATGCTTTCATTACAATGGAAGTAAAGCCTATTGAAGGTAATATTGCAAATATTATTAAATCTTTAAACTTTATATATATTATTAACTATACTTTTTAAATTATTATGCTGTCATAGTAATTATTATAGTATTAATTATTAATAATAATATTCAGGTTTAATATTTAAAAGAAATAATATTTAATATTATAATTAATAGATTTAAAAATTTATTAAAATATAAGTAAAGAAATAAAGTGATATTAAAAGTTTTATTGAAAGTAATAGAATAATAAATCATATTAAATGAGTGATCTTTTTTCTCAAAGTTTCAAAATCTTATGTAATTTTCATAGGAGTGACTTAAAAATACAGTAGAAGCTTGCTAACTTTGACCCTAAATTAGTTAGATTTATACTGTAATTAATAACCTGTCTGACTTATTTTATAAGTCAGACAGGTTATTAATTATCCCCCTCCCTCCAAAGTTTTCTCTATCAACTTAAGTATAAAATCATCCACTTTAGTCTTACTCTGGTAAGACCATTATCTAATTCTTACTGTTTTTTTTTTGGGTCTTTTTGGCAAAAAAACTTTGCTGTGATTTTTATTTCGAGTTGCACATAAGCATATAATATAATAAAACTTTAAAAATCTAAAAACTTCCATAAAAATTTTAGAACTGTGACTTTTATTTCCAGTTGCACATAAGCGCATATAATGTAATAAACCTTTAAAAAATACAAAACGAAAAAAGTTCAAAAATTAAATACTTTAAATACTTTTGTGTCAAATATAATTCAACTGAACATTTTTACATATAACTTTGTTTGGAAAAAGCATTGGTTTGATAATTTAGGCGTTGGTACCCCTTTGCAACACTAAATCCTCATAAAATTTAAGATAACGATATACATTTATTATTTTTAGAAAGTTTTCTCACCTACTCCAATCTTATTAAGATCCTCCCCCTCCCCCTCACTTATTAAATTTACTTGTTATCGACAAAAAAATCATTGACCTATTAAAAAATCTAGTAAATCTCGATTTATCAAAAATGAACTTTTGATTTATTCCTCACTATAGTATAAAAGTTATATAAGCATATTAAATCCTATTGAGATTAACCAATCGTTGACATTATCTCTGTTTCTCTAAGTAACTTATTAAATGCGGCAATAGATAATAAACAAAATTATTTGATCAAA
>NC_088920.1:52122500-52127500 GCF_038396675.1 Hydra vulgaris | reverse complement strand
TGCAAATTTCAGAAATTTTTCTTGTATCATGTTTATATATAATATTGAATTGTTATGGTTTTTTGTGAGATCCTTTAGTGTTATCAACATGACATTCTACACACACACGCACACACACACACACATATATATACATATATATATATATATATATATATATATATATATATATATATATATATATATATATATATATATATATATATATATATATACATATATATATGTATATATATACATATATATACATATATATATGTATATATAAATAAATATATATATATATATATATATATATATATATATATATATACATATATATATATAAAAATGGGACATCTGTGGTTTTACCCGTGTGGTCTTCATATATATATATACATATATATATATATATACATAAATATATATACATATATATATATATATATATATATATATACATATATATATATATATATATATATATATATATATATATATATTAATATATGTATATATATATATACAGTCCCATGACAATTTATTAGTGCCACCAATAATTTTTTCATATTTTCATATTCAAGTTGAATTTAACAATTAAAAAGCAATGTAATAGATTTTAAATGTATTATTTATAAGAAGTCAATTATGTATAAAGTTAATTTTTTCAGATTTTTTTTTTTACTATTGGCATCCCTGACCTTTCTGGAAGCCATCTTATCACGACACTATTACTCAACTGTCATCTTTACAAGCACGTGATTGTTTTTCTCTGTCTATTTTATCGGTTTTTTTTTAGAATTCTTAAGAAGTAAGTGCAATATTTAGTTTTTATTTGTTTTACTAATATAATTTAAACTAGTAAATAAAGATATTCTAATATTATTATTACAGGTCATTTTTGATAATGTTACAACTCTCACCTCAAAAGTCTTGTATTTTTTAGTAATGGGTAAAAAGGAGATCTTTCACCAACAAAAATTGGATTTATAAAAGCGTTGATAAATGAAAAAACACTTTCACAGCGTGAAATTGCTAAAAAATGTGGTATTTCACATACCTCAGTACAGAGAGTTGTCAAAAAATTGGATATGGGTGATAACTGTTCGCCGAAAAGGAAAGGTAATTGCGGTAAAAAAATTTTGACTCTTCGTGGTGAAAGAACATAGTCGAAAGTAATAAAGGAGGATAGGACTGCTACTAATTCTTTCATAAAAAATAAATTACAAGCCTCTGGAATTCAAATGTCCACCAGAACATTGCAGAGAAGACTTAATGATCTCGGTTATAATAGTAGACGGCCAGTAAAAAAGCCAAAGTTAACAATCAAAATGAAAGAAAATAGATTGAAATGGGCTCTGAAGTATAAAAACTTTACAGTAGAAGATTGGAAACAGGTTTGTGTTTAAATTATTTTAATACTTTTATATGAAAACACACATGGAATGAGAAATTATAAAACAATATTTTATTTCAGGTTTGCTTTAGTGATGAGGGCACATTCCAAGTGATGACAAACAAAGCTCAGTATGTTCGCCGTAAAATATCTGAAAGATATCATGAAGACTGTGTTATAAAAACTGTGAAACATCCGACTTCTGTCATGATTTGGTCCGTGATAAGCGGAAAAGGTTTGGGTTGACTCTACGTTGTAGAGGTTATTATGAGGCAAGACCAGTATCGAGATGTCTTGCAACATCGATTGTTACCAAAATTAAAGGATTGGTTTGGTGAAATGGAGAAATTTATATTTATGCAAGATGGTGCCCTTTGCCATGCTGCAAAATCTATAAAAAAGTTCCTCTCAGAAGAAAAAGTTTTATTATTGGATTGGCCAGGTAACTCACCAGACGTCAATCCAATAGAAAATGTTTAGGAACTCCTGAAGAGAAAAATTTCAAAAGAAAATATCACAAACAAAGTTAATTTGATTGAAAAAATTATATATTATTGGAACCACGATATAAATTTAAAAGAAATGTCATTAAAATGTATTAAAAGTATGCCTCGACGCGTCCAAGCAATTATTGATGCCAAAGGCGGGCTCACAAAATATTGATACAATGTTTGTCTATCATTAGGTTTATTAATTTTTGTCGTTATTTTATAGATTTATTTGGTTTTATTGTGTATATGAATGTTAATCAATTAAAAATAAAAAGTATTTGAATACATTTTAATTGTTTACTGCATTTTATAACCCCAAGAAATCATTAATACAGAAAAAATGTAGGTGGCACTAATAAATTGTCATGGGACTATATATATATACATATATATATATATATATATATATATATATATATATATATATATATATATATATATATATATATATATATATGATATATATATATATATATATATATATATATATATATATATATATATGTATATATATTTATATTTATATATATAATTATATATATTATATATATTATATTATATATATATATATTATATATATATATTTATATATATATATATATATGTATATATATTTATATATATATATGTGTGTGTATGTATATATATATACAGTATGTGACAAAATTGGCACCATTTTCGAACAAAGCAAATTTTTTTTTTTTAATAGAAAAGGTGCAAACAAAAATGAAATTTTAGTTTTAATACATTAGATGCAAGACTTATCTAACTGAAAATATTGATTTTTGTTAACTTTAGAAAATATTGAATTTTTAAAAAAAATTTGTATGTGAAATTTGCATGGTGACAATTTGGTCCCGAATGAAAAAATAATATATTGTAGTAAATTAATATTGAGTTAATCCTCCCTTATATTTAATTACAGCCTGAAATCTTTCAGGAGTACTAACAACCAATTTTTAGCTGAGTACCTAATTTAAATAAAAAAGCAATTTTTAGCAATTTGTAGCTGAGTACCTAACCTCTTGTACACTAGCCTGAAGTTCATCATTTCTTTAAAATACTTTGTAGAAGTCGTTTATGTCAGAGTGAAACTCAAGTTTAGTACTATTAATTTCAAAGGTTCTATTGATTAAGCATTTGATTAACTCTGTACGAAAATGGAGTGAAACTATAAAAATTATAAATATATGTATTTTATAATGATGTACTGATAGCACATTTGTGGCCAATGCTGATACTGATGCTGATACCGATGCCAATGAATTAATTATTAAAATTTTGAAAATATAAAGCCATACAACTTTGAATCCTGTAAACTTTTGCATGGAATCAGTACTGGTAAACAAATACTTGGACCCAAATCAGAGCCATACCATTATTTTAAAAGATATTAAAAAATGTTTTCTCAGTTAAAAAAATATACATTTTTCAGGTTTTTTTTACTTTGAAAAGAAAACTTTCATCAGTTGGAAAATCAGTAAATTAATAAAAAAAGGCCGATACTGATTCCAATTGTGCAAAAAGTGGTCGATTAAGCAGATGCTAAAACCAATTAATCGGTACATCACTAATATTTTATTTCAATTTACCTCCCCAAGCCCATGAAAGCCACTAAATCAAGGAGGCTACTTTAGTTGTGGTTACAATGTATTGCTGAGGGAGGCTACTTTAGTTGTAGCTATATTGTATATATAATATATATACATATGTACATATAGTATATACAATGCAATCTCTCTATTAGAATCTCCTTAATTTAAAAACCTCCATAATTTGTTTAAATACAGTCACCATAAAATGCGCTTAAAAAACTCTCACGTTTAATTTTCTATAATTCGAATCTCTATAATTCAAAAACCTCCACAATTTGAATGGATTTTTCAAAGCATTTAGTAAGGTTCTTTATGTAAATCGAAATTTTTAAATTTCTGACATATAAAAAGCTTGTTAAACTATTGAACTCTTTTTTCAAATTTCAAATGTTTTGAGTTTTTGAAAAACAATTAAAAATTTGAAAAAAATCATGGCATCAAAGAGAATGCATAAAGAAAACAGTTTAAAGCGGAAGTACAAAGCTCTACTAGAATTAGAGAAAGTAAAAACAAACAAACGGTTTTGAAAAATTTTGATATTCCACCAAACAATCTTTCAACCTGGAAAAAGAATAAAGATGAAATCTTAGATGCTTTTTGTCAAGGAAGTTTGGCTAAACTGGTGAAAGTTGATACATATTATCAAGTCATCAAAGCTGTACTTAAATGGTTCAATCAAATGAGATAGTATCCTAATTATTGGTGTGCTGGTAGAAGAAAAAACTTTATATTTTGCGAAAGAGTTAAGCTTCAAAAACTTTCAAGCTTCATATGGATGGCTAGACAAATTTAAGAAAAAGTAAATTAATTTCTTATTTTATTTTATCCAATTTTAATAATTAACAACTTTACTGTATATGAGTATTTTACAACTTTTTTCTTAAATTGTTTTAAGAAAATAAAACAAATATTTTCCAGAATTGGACATTCTGGAAACTTGCAAAGGTGCAAAGATACATTAAAGCATACATACAAGTTACGTCTAAGCAATTATAAATTTTTTCTGTAGGTATGGTATATCTTTTAAAATCTCTCTCAATACCCACTTGAAAATATTTTTAATGCTGATGAATTCCTTCTTTTCTACCATTTTTGCCTAGCAAAAGTTTAAATTAAAAAATGAAAAGTGTACAGGAGACAAGCATAGTAAAGTTTGCCTGACTGGGGTGGCCACAGGTAATGTTAGAGGAGAATGACTTTTAGTGTTTGTAACTGGAAAATTGAAGTCTCCTAGATGTTTCAATTGTGTGAAAAATATTCCTTGTTGCTATCAGGCCCTACCAAAAAGTTGTCGACAGAATTATTCAAGAAATTGGCCTAAAGTTTAGTTTTCAGAAAAGAAAAGTTGCTTTAATTATAGATAATTGTTCTGCCCATCCTAATGTGTAGAAACTTGATTGGGTGAAGTTTATCTTTCTTTCACTGAATAGAACCTCGATCACCAACCTATCAATCAAGGAATTATCCAATCTCTTAAAGCAAAATATTGCTCACTTGCATCGAAAAAGCAGATTGCTGCCCTGGAAAAAAAGAACAAGA
>NC_088920.1:52115000-52117500 GCF_038396675.1 Hydra vulgaris | reverse complement strand
ATCATCTGAAACTATGACAGCTGATGAGCATGAATTTTGGTACCAAAATACAGCAGTAAAAACAGTAACTTGCTTCTTGTGCCAATGTGCTGACTGCACTTCATCTTGCCACAAAGTTGAAAAATTTTCAGCAAAATCCACTTGAAGAACGGCTGTGTCTGGATTACTTTGAAGTTGGATCTTATGATCACGATATGTCTTTGATTGTTTCTGTTTAATAAAATAATGCCAAAGAAATGAAGGTAAAGATTTTGAAAAGGTGCTGTAAAGATCATCAACTCTTCCCTTTTTTCAATTTTTTTAATATATTTCTTTCCATTACCTTCTGCAACTTTTTCCCATTGGTACCATGTAATGCATTTATTCCTGTCAATTTCATTCAAGGCAAATAGATTATGAAACTTTGCAGCATCTTTACATGTTGTACACATATTATTATAACAAATGTCTTTTTCACTATCACATACAATGCTAAGAGGAAATTCATGTGAATACAATGGAAAATTCGAATCAAACTTGTGCAAGGCTTCAAGGATAAGAATTATGATTTGATGCTGTTGACAACAACAAACGTTTCTTGACATTGAACTAGACAAAAGAACATGTGGTGGGCGTAAACTAGCAAACTTTGATTTTCCGACTAATTCTTCAGGATAATCACTTTTAAAAACAGCATAAGCTTCATTAACATTCATATACAAATGACGTTTTTTCACAGTTTCTTTCTTGTTTTTTAATCTCACCACAATGGTGTCTCTTTTACCGGGTGCTTGACGGGATATATCATCACGCTGATAAAAATCAAGAACCAATTTTACAGTTAAAGCATCTAATGCATTTTTACTAAGTATTTTTTCTGGGCTTGGGATTTCATTCATTTTTGTTAAAAGTTTTTGTACAACTTTAGCCCTCTTTCTGGGTGATTTTGGTAGTGCTTACTCGGCTCTCTTAACAGCTTTTCCAAGAGTGCTTGCAGATTTGTAAGGGGGTGATGTAACAGCTACAGATTTTGATTCTGCTCTTTTTTGTCTGCTCTTTCTCTTTCGCTGCCTTTCTTTTTCTCGTTCAGCCTCCAAATTAGCGAGTCTTCTTTCTTTTCTTTTTTTTGATTCTTTTTCTTTAACTACTTTTTCGCCAAACTTTTCTAACTGCCTTTCACGATATTTCTTTTGACGCTCAGCATGAGTAAGAGGCATGTTAAACCCTTGAAAGATTAAAAAAAAGCAACACATTAGTTATGGAGATGCACGTATTACATCTAAGGCTCAATGAAGTTACAGGTATCTCTTAGAGAGGCTCTATGTATCTCAAAAGAGAGCCTCAAGGATAACTGAGCATTCATCCTCCAAATGTTGTCTTTGCAAAACATACCTATAATTTGTAGTTTTTGTAGAAAATGTAAAAGAAAGTAGGCCACTCAATAATCTGGGTCCTTAAAGTTAATAAAAACTAAATTGTGGTTTCAGTTTAGCAGTTTTAAATTTTGTTTTAAATGTTGTTAAAAAATTGTCACACCGTGACGTCACGGCGTGACAGTAAAAGGTTCTAAAAATCACTTGAGCTAATTATTTTTTTAAACATGTTAGTATTTTTTTAGATGTACTAGATTGAGTTCTCATTGCGCTGGATTTTTGAAACCCTAACTTTTACTGGTAGTCTTAAAAATAAAACTATTGGTACCCTAATTGTCACAGCGTGACATGTCACAGCGTGACAATAGTGGTAATAGCATTTGATTAAAACAAATGGTATTCTGAATTCGTCTGGCAATAAGTATGTTTTATCATAAGTAGGAATGATTAGTGCAGCTAAAAGCTTGATTGCAATGAGCAAGACAGTTTTTGAATTTTTTATAGGTTCAATTGAAGTTTGGCGATTAAAAATGAATTAAATTATTGCAAAATCGCCTACTTTTACCTTCTGTTTCAGCCCATATTATTTTTTATAATAGCAGTATACCATAGTAAGCTATATATTTTCTGAAAGAGAAGAAGTAGAGCTTTCTACTGATATATAGTATTATCTATATTAGGTTGGTTTAATTTTATCATTTTTTGTGAGACAGTCGTGGAATTGCTCATTGCTTACTTTAAAAGCTTTTTTTTTTAATTTTCTTATTATTGTTAAAATCAAAGTAATGTTTGCTTGCTCTTTTTAAAGATTTGAAAATTTTTTTTAGATTTGCAGAAATATATGTAATTTAATAGAATGTATAGAACTATTATGTTTGTTGAAGTTTTTATTTTTTACTGTGCATTTAGCAACACCAATAATATGATATTTTACTATTAAATACTTAGTATTATAAATATAATAATATAATAAGATGATATTTAATAATAACTTAATAAAATAATGTATTAACTTGTTAAATACTTATTATTATATTATTATTTTTAAATGTTTTAAAAAAGAATTGTCAAAACAAATTTTATTTTATTTTTAGTTCCCTTTTATTTAAATTTCTTTAGGTTTTTTTTATAAGTAAATAAATTTAACA
>NC_088920.1:51980000-52112500 GCF_038396675.1 Hydra vulgaris | reverse complement strand
GTTTGATCTTTAAATAACAAGAAATATCTTAAAGTTTTACTCTGGCTTTTTTAAGTTTTTGAAATTGTATTAGAGAGTTAAGAACTCAGGAAACTAAACTTTGTCACATAAATTAACAAGTAGTGTAAGTTTTTAGAAAGCGCAAATTTAAATAATGCACTACACAGTTACCTTTATGAGAAAATAGTGTTTTAATAATAATGATGCTTTTAAAGACACAAATCTTATAGTTAAGTTATAGAGTTGAGAGAAAAAAACTACAGTAACCCGCGAACATGTGAACATGTTAAAGAAAAATCATCAATCCTATTGTTCATTATAAAAAAACTTTAAAAAAAATATTGATTATATAATCTTATTTAAACTTAAATATTTAAAATTTATATTTTATTAATTTATTAATAAATTAATAAAATATAAATTTTTTTTTTAACTTATTTAATTTATTAATTTAATTAAGTTTGTTTTGCTATTATATTAAGGATGTATACGAATGTCGTCGACTTCCTCATTTAATTGGAACTGCTGAGTTTCTTCATGATGAAACATTAGGCTTGCTTGAATTACCAAGTGACGATGAAGAAGACAAAGATGTATCAGATGTTAATAAACATGCTGAAGAAAGTTCGGAGGAAAGCTCTGAAAAAGAGTTTGTTCCAGAAAATGAAGAATCAAATGAAGATTATTCAGTATGTATTTTATTTTATTTTAAATAGTATTTTTTTATTTTTAACTTATAAGCAAAATACAGTTTCACTAAATTATATCTGGATTGTATGGTTGAGGATCTTGAATCTGTCCTTATATGTATACTTCTAAGGTTATATGAAATTTTGTTACTTTTATCATGTTTTGTGTAAAGACATGCTGTAACTGCATATTCCGAATGTGGTTGGATGTAGGTTGTGTTGAGCTTTTTCTAATCACTTGATATAAAGGTCTTTTTCAAAAGTATTTACAATATTATTAGCTTTTGTAGCAACTTGCTGTTTAGATTTTAGGTTTTCTATATAGATTAGATTCTGTAACGATTGGTTGGTAGCACATGATTGGTTGATAGTATATGATTAGTTGATAGCATATGAATTAAAATGAAATATATAAGGTATAGTGAAAATTAGTGTAGTTTTATAAATTAAAATAAAGCTGGAAGAATTAAATTAAATAATTTGATAAAGTTTAATATTGGTTTTGGCTAATATGTCATATCTATTATAATGAAGTCAATAAGGGCCATTTCATAAAATAATAAAATTTTTATGGTGATCTTTAACTGCTTTTTAATTTTTTCTATTTTTATGTATGTTTTAAATGTACAGTTATAAGATACCAGAGTTATTTTGCAGCTGTCAAATAAAAATTCAAAATATTTTGATACTAAATTCGTTTTATTAATAAGGATTTGTGAGAGATTACAACCTGGAATATATAGATATTTTCAACTATTAGGATATGCACCTTTTGGAGCAGGTGAGGTTTCTAAGCCACGGTGAAGGCAACTTACCTAGGAAAACTTTAATATAAAGACCTCAATTTATATGTGGGAAAGGGTAAAGGAATTTTATTGATTTTGGACAAATTACAATATAA
This sequence comes from Hydra vulgaris, assembly GCF_038396675.1. Lineage (NCBI taxonomy): Eukaryota > Metazoa > Cnidaria > Hydrozoa > Anthoathecata > Hydridae > Hydra > Hydra vulgaris. The sequence continues at coordinate 52,110,910 of NC_088920.1, read as the reverse complement.
ATATTCAGTTCTGACCTGTAAACAGGTTAACACCGGAAAATCCATTCAGTTGAAAAAAAATGCTTTAATTTTTAAATAATGTCATATTTTAATAGCAAAATGAGAAATCCACTCAAAATGTTGCTTTACGGACATAAAAAAAACAAAAACAAAATTTTACATTTACAAATATTAAGTTATTAACAACCTTAGCTAATTAAAATTTTTTATCTCATGTTGTTGTATTTATTTATATTTTGTTGTTACGCATTTGTTGTATTATATTGTTGTATTTCTTATTGTTATATTTTAATTTTTCTTTAATTTTAACTTTGTTATAAATATACTTTAACAATTTATCTATCAAAATATGTATTTTAATAAATATTTATATATCTTACTAAATATGTATATACCTACATATCTTAAAAAAAAAAAAATATTTTCAAAAATTATTAAAATGTTTTTCTAGTCTGACGAATCTGAAAATCTGTTAAGAAAAGAATCTGTTACAAAGTTGTCCAGTAATCATAATGGTAAAGTTAATGTTGATGGTAAACACAACAATAAATATGATTCATCTGACAGTGAGCAGGAAGATTTGTTTGGAGAAAAAAAACAAATAAATAAAAAAGAAGAAAGCGAAGAAATAGTTGAAAAAAAAGTAGAAGTTGTCAAGGTAGCAATTTTTAAGATTGTTTTTAAGAAGGGGAGAGGGAGCTTATTTGTTTGACTACAATATAAAACTTGTTAATGTTTTTTTTTTTAATTATCCAGTCCAAAACTGATTTGCAGTCAGAGCTTGCTTCAAAGCTGGGCATTGGAAGAAAGATGGAAAAATCTTCTGAAAATGAATCTGAAGTAAGAAATGAAGCAAATCAGATATCACAACAAATTACTAGTTCTCGCAAATCATCTGAAAACAAATCAGTAGAAGAAGTAACTCCAAATTTGTTGAAAAAAAAATCACGTGATGAAGTTACTGCAAAAACAACCAAAAATGTTGAAGTTTCTAAAGAAAATACAAGTCTAATGAATAATAGTGAAAATGGTAAATAAAATCTGAATAGGAGTTAATTACCATTTTCATAGAAAAATCTAACTTTTTAGTAAAAACAAAAAATTAGATTTTCTTACTGTTTTATTTTTAGACGATGAACTCTTTGGTCTTTTTGGTCCTCCTAAAAGAAGTGAGAGTTTTGGAAATAATGAAGGGATGTTTGTGAAAAAAAAAGGATTGTTTAGTGATGCAGGAAGCAGTTTGTTTGATGAGCCTGAGGTATATAAAAAAGGATATTTTTAACAAATAATGTAAAATGATAAGTAAGATAATAAGTTTCTTACATTTAAAAATTTGTTTCTCCACATATAAGTGTTTGTTCTTTAAAAAATTTAAAATGGTTGTATATAAGTATATAAATTATGTTAGTGTATTCTATGTTCTATATAAGTATATAAATTATGTTAGTATTCAATGTTCTTAAAGAACAGAGCAATAATAAATTCCTGATGAACTTCCTGATGAACCTACTGATGGAGAAACAACTTGTTGAAAAAAATATTAGATAAGTGTATTTACTAATTTATATGTGTGTGTGTGTGTATGTATATATATATATATATATATATATATATATATATATATATATATATATATATATATATATATATATATATATATATATATATATATATATATATATATATATATATATATACACACACACACACACACACAAATAATTTTAAAATGTATTCAACAAAATAGAGTGCTCAAGTTCTTAAAAAAACAACCTTTTTTAGGAAAAACTTATTTTCATGCCTGCATTTAGATTATAAACTTTCTTGATTCGCATGTGTAATTATTTCTTTTATTTTTCTTGTAGACATACGATGCATTTTTCAAAAATATTATATGCAGGTGCTGTTTTAAAGATGGACCAATTCAGTATAAAATCATCAATATTTTTATTTTTCAATTCCCATATGTATTTTGACAGCATGGTGTTTTGAATACTTTTATTTTTTAAAGAATTGCTTATAATTGGCAAAACGTTTTTTCCATTCACCATCTGTAATGCCAATATATTGTTTATCAGGTACATTCTTAGAGGAAACAACACATTTATACACCATGTTTTTAGATAAACATTTTCCACTAATTGGACAATTATTTTTTTGTTTACAATTAAAATTTTCTGTTGTTTTTTCATTTAGGATTTCTTTTCTGTTTAACAAAGCATTATTGTGACCGCCTATAATTCTTTTCATATTTTTGTGCAACTGTAGCTAACTTTAATTGTATTTCGATAAAAAATTTTAATGTAATTCATTATTGGGCAGGAAGTGCTTATTGACCAATTTTAAAAACACTTTTCCTATGTTGGTGGAAACATTTTTGTTATATGGGGGGTTGAACCAAAATACATTTCTAATTCTGTTTTTCAGGGTCAAATTTTAGTTCAAAATTTTGAAAACCACTTTTTTTATTGTCATCTTCAAAAATTTATTTAGAGGAATTGAACCTGTCATTTCAAAAAAGACACAAGTCCAAAACTTTTAACAGTTAGTTTATAAATTTAAATTAAAAATTTCTGTATAAAAATTTCTAATACATTTAAATATACACTTTTTATTTATCTACTCCTATGTTTAATTTTCTTTAGCAACCTAGTTTTGATAAATGGACTTGTGTTCTTTTCGAAATGATGGGTTCAGTTGCCATAAATCTTTAGTATTTAGTACAAATATTAGTAAATAAATATATGCCATGCGATGACATCTTTTTTCACTGTATTTTCAATGGGTTTTTCTTAAGGCAATTATCTTGGTATCAAGGGAATACTTAAGTAACATATTTTAGTTACGGATAATTGCCAGTTGTGTATAAATATCGTTGGTTTATATTAAAAATATATTAAGCATTAAAATTGATTTACCTTAGTCAGTTGAACGCAACAATATTAAATTATTATTATGAATATTAAATTCATGAGAATTTAATACATTTTCATTGGAGAAGTTTTGGTTTAGCCTGTTATTATTTGAAATTAGGATTTGTTTTAGAATTTGTGGTGGATGATTCGAGTTAATATTAATATTCAATAATTTATCATTTGATTTTTTGAAAGGCTTATATGAATTTTAAGAGAGGTTAAATGTGACATCAAGAAATTTCACAGTTTTTAAATTTATGCTTATTTCGATTTAAAAGTCCATATCATTTTGAAATCATTTTTGTTTGAAATCTGTTTTGATAAATTTTGTTTCTTTCACTACACTTCATTTGGAAAAGAAATTCGAATTGATATATCACAGTCAGAATTTCATCCAAAGAGCAATCTCAATTGTAATCCATTAAAGGTTCTGTCTATAAAACTTTACATTCTTTACTTCCTTCCCTGGCATGTTTTTTCTTCCAGTTTGCGTTTTCTATATTTATCAACTGCTTGCTTATGTAATATGTCTTCGGATGTCATTGAAATCTTTTAGGGACTTCGCTGGTCCATCAGGAAAAATAAACCAAAACTAAATAACTGAATAATTTTGCAAAAGTCCAAGCTCTCAACAATGAGGGAAAATGTCACCCCATGCTCACTTTTTAAAGTGCCACTAGGAACAAGACTAATTTGTGATCTAAATCCTGCTCCATAAGGACTCATATAAGGTTCTCCCATCCAGACCAAGCCAGAGCAGTTATTCTATTTAAAACAGCACGCTATCAAAAAAACTGGAAGACACTACAAAGCTCAATAAGTTAAACAATCAAGGGGAGAAAAGAAACAAGTGAGACAAAGTGAAAGAAACTGAGAAAGTGAGACAAGAGATCAACCTTTACCATTCAATTTCAACTCTCTATAACTCTAATACTGATTTTATTGGTTCATAGGGTTTCAAGTTTTTTGTTTGATGTATTTTCATTTTAAAGTAAAAGTTTTTTTTGAAATTTAGTTTCAATAAATTTGATTTTTTATTTTTATTCTATATTTAAACATATTTTGTTTTAGTGGTGTTTCAATTTTAAAAAGGTGGACACCATGCGATGTCCAACTTTTTAATATTAAAGCTACCTAAATTCTCAACTTAACAAGCCATCAAACAGCAGTATTTTGTGAAACTCTACAGTCAAAATTGGAAAATATGTATCGGTTTGTGGGACCAAAAACGAGCTCTATGCATATGGGGCAATATGACGCTCATTTTACAAAGGACTCACACTTGCACCGCATCAAAGTGCAAATTATAGGGAAATAATAAATAATTTTGTGTTCAAATATTTGTTTTTATAAAAAAAGTTATTTTTTTAATTATTTAATCTTGTTTCTTCAGGGCTTTTCAGTCAAGCCAGCCACTTCTTGAGCCAGCCATTATCCTCATGTAGTTCGATATAAACAGGTACAATGACTAGGCAGATCCTCCTCTAGACAATATTCATGTGCTACAATGATGGAGAAACCATCATTAGGAGATCTTATTGCCAAGTGTACCAGAAAATACTTTAGTATTTAAGTTAAAAACACTATCAAATTTCATTTTAAAATTTGTTTTTTTTTTTTTGCAATTTTGAATGGTTTTTGAAAATTTTCCTAATAAATCAATTAGCTCGCAAATGATTTCCAGTTTCCAGCTTACCTGAATCTGAAATAAATCCAAAGGGATTTATATGTGTACCAACCATTATTGTTAATAGTCTATATAGTATTATTATTAAAAGAAATTATTGCAATCATTTATTATGTATGAAGGGAGTTTTTTTTTTTTAATTTTATTCACCTCTCCATGGCTGAGAGGGCCAATACAGTCAAGGAGGCTACTTTATTTTGGTTACAACCCTCTCTCAACTTTTTAACTCTGAAACACGAACTTTAAAAAACAAGACTGCTGTGCAGAGAAACAAGTTAAGTGTGGTACTTCCAGGGATGTGGTGGGAATTTAAACCAGTTAGGAGTTAAACCAATCGATAAAAATATCCATTGGGAATTAAACCAATCATTACATAATATATTAAATTAAAATAAATATTAGAATACTTAGAATACTAATTTCAATTAAATTTAATTAGAAAATTTTCAAAAAATTTTAAATCTTTGTATCATTTTTCACAACAGTTAAAGCAAAAACTTTGCAAGGCCTAATTTATGTGGTGTAGAGAGGTGGGGGCAAATCTAGTCAAACTTTTTTTAGGATGGCAGATTTATAAAACTTCTTATCTTTTTTTGCATCTTTAACTGATAACACATTACTTAACATTTTGTCATAAAAAAAATCAACGGTTTACTAGAATGAGAAAAAGGAAGCATGAAGTGGTGCGACATACAGTAAACTAAGAGTTAATATGATATTTTGGTTGAATTGAAAAACCTGCTATGATTAATATACTTACGCATGAATAATATACAAATAATAATGTTGAATAATATACTTAAGCATGGCTCAATATTCATAAATATTTTATCGTTATAAGATAATCTACTTATACTAATTTGTCATAACAAAGTTAGATATTGATAAAGTTAAATCGTGAAAAGATAGAGATAAGGATGTTAGCATTCGACTAAATTGACTTTTGTTCAATTAAAAGAAAACCCATAGTTGATTAAATTAGCTATTCGATTTTTCAAAGTATTTTAGTCAAAGTCGATAACTTGCAAAGTTATTAGTTTTTATATATTTTTAATCTAATGAAGAGCTGGGATATGCAAGACAATTTTGTGCTCCATTAGTTTTCATTCAGAAAGTTGTTGTGAATTCTTGTCTTATAAAAGAGTAGTATCCTGAGAAGTAAAAATTATAGTTCTCAGAACTTTATCTTCTTATGGGTTTGGTAAATCATGTTTGTAATTATGTCATACCTCTCTATGCAGATTTAAAAAATTGATTAACATTCTTAGTGTTTAACAGAAAGATTTAACACCAAGAATATAAGCTCATCACAGATGATATGAAGGTATATACATTTGATGATAAGAGGTATGGGTAATTAATGTCAAATCAGCAGGAAAAAAAAAAATGTCACCCCATGTTTTAGATTTTGGTAATTTTTTGATATGTTGTAGGGTTTATGAAAATTAGGAAAATCTGAAATTTGGAACCTACAACTCCTTAAAGTTCTTGAGATATTCAGAATTCAATTTTCTTATTTATGCTGATTCAGCATTTTTAGCAAAATACTTTTTTGTTGTTAAATGGCAATATTTTATGAACCAAATGAGATATCATCCTAAAGTTTTGTACTTAGACAATCTTCCACATGGTAGATACAAATATTAGGTTGAAAATTTTTTTGACCAACTTAATTACATGTAAATTAGATAATAAAGGCATATACTTGGGGGGTATTTTAATGGTCAAAATGGTAATGTCACCTTAATAATTTTTTTTGAGGCATTGTTATAACTTACAATATATGTATCAAAAATCACTATTAATAAAAAATATATTACTGCATTTTTCAACTTTTCTAAATGCAGCCTTTTAAGGAAAGCTTATATATATGCTGGGTCAGCATAAAATTTTTTGCTAACTTATATATGACAAAATTAGCTATATCTTAATTTTATGTTGTAAAAATATAATGTTAAAGTCTTTTTAAGGGAAATTATAAATTTATACTTTGTTTATATATTTTTTTTTTGTACCTGGGGAGGGCTCATGGTCTAAAGGGGAAGGGAGGGGGAGGCAATTAAGCATTTTACCAACCCCCTCCCCCTTTTTTTTGTAGTTGTTGTTGTTGTTGTTAAAAACATAGACAAATAAAGGAGAATTTTTTTGAGTAGCCAAATTGTGCCAATTACACATACAGTTACACATACATAAAGTTATATCTTAAACTATATTTGAAAAAGCAACATATAATTATAAAAATAATAATGCGTTAGAAATTTTTTCTATAAATCTTTATTATTTTGTTCAATTATTTTTTCTAACTCAGTTTCTAAAATTTTATATAGGCAACCATTTGTTGCAGATGGCGGATCAATTGTCCATAAAACATGATTTGATGGGACCCAACACATCTTACTGTGCAGGCAAAAAAAAACTAGGGCTGGGACCATGTGGATGCATAAATTAAATTTTATAATCTCCTTCTCTTTCATCTTTTTTGGTAATAATTCCAATCCACCAAAAATTGTCATACTCGCAAGCTACATAATCCATATTATAAATAACCTGCTGCATATTATAAATATTATAAATAGCCTCCTGCATATTATAAATAACCTGTTTATAAATAACCTGCTGCACAACCAGCTCATTTGGTATCTGAACAAGGTTGAATGTCTGAGCATCAGTTTGTTAACTTATCTTTTTAAAAGAAATTGTACATTTATTAATTGGTATAAAATGGTGGAAACATCTTGTTCCTGGCAAGGTTCCTCCCAAAGTAAACCTTGATTGTAATGATGATCGAACTTCATTTATTTCTATTTTAAAAACCAAAATGAATTGAATGTTTTTTATATTGGTTACACAAAATTCGAACATTTTATCTACATCTAAAATTTGTCCAGTCACTGTCCTTTTTAAACTGGCTTGTGCAGTTATTCGTTTTACTGTGCCCCCAATACCATCAAGCAGATCTACCATTTCTTTTGGCAAAAAAAACAACCCATTCAGCTTCAATATCAAAATCTTCTTTGTGATGGTGAAGATTAATAAAAGTTCTTAAGTTTTTGTGCTGCACATCCATCAGTGAAGTATTTAATATTACTAATTTGTTGAATGTTTGCTTTAATGTAATTCATAATGAGTTGTTGTATTTTATATACGAAGTATACATCATGTTCAACTTCATCAGAAAGAAAGCAAGATGACTTAGATATCAGTTTACCATTTGATTTATAGAATATTTTAATAGGATGAAGCATACATTTTAGTTTATTCTAGTGGTAACTTTGCACCTCATCCTAAGCAATAAATTGGAAGTTCTCTGCAAAGTCACCCAATATTATACACTCATTGTGATTTAAAAACTATTTACAGTCTTTGAGGTACTTGGCCTGACTTTTAGCTATAAGTGAGTGAGATGTTAGTTTATCTATTTTATTGCATATAAGGTAAATTTAATTTTTTTAATATTGATTTTTTGATTAATCAGCGTAGTTCTATCTGTACTTTGCCATTGGTTTATTGTTATTTCTTTATAACTGTTGTCAAATTTTACTGTTAAGGATTCTTTAAAAGCAGTAATACCAGGACCTAGTAGACATCGATCTAACATGATTATCCTGATTGCAAACAATCATTCCAATTAAATCTCTATAGTCTTTGTCAATTTTAAGAGCATCAGTTAACAAATTAACATTCTGATGATAGATACAGACACAAACACAGTGAGTGCCAGACAAGTTTGTGGTTACATACCATCTTGGGTGAAGGCTGCAAAACTTTGAAAATCCAACATTTAAATTAGAGTGTTCAGATTTAAATGCTACATGAAGTTTTTTTAAATTAGTCAATATTAGTCTTTTTTGCATGTGATGCCTGTACCCTATCCTGAAAAAATCTTTTTTCCCAGGCATTATTTATGTGTACTTGTTAGTTTGATAAAAGCTATGAACAAGCTCAATGGTTTAATGGGAAAGCGACTTTCCTTTTTTTGATGATATTCAAAATTCCATGTTTTTTTTGTAGCTCTTCTAGCCTCTCATATAAAGTAAATAGATACATTAAAAAATTCTGCGGTTTTGGGAGTGCTATGATTCTGGAGTTAATGTTAAATCTGTATTTTTGCGAAGTAAGTTGTCGCATTTTTTAGTTTATCTTTTAATTCATTTAAAAGCAAGTTTAGATCATCAATTTTATAGTTATCAACTGAAGAAGTTAGTGGTGTACAAGATGGTGTCAATCTAATCATAGGATCAATATTATACGCTTCATTTATTTTGTTTGTTGTTGCTTCAGTTATTTAATCAAATTTTCTTTTGGCAGCTGGTAACTGTTAGTGTTTTAGCACTGATTTAAGGTTAATAAGAAGTCCTGAAGCTAGAGGTGACACACCTATAGATTCAAGACTTTCATTGACAAATGTACATTATTCATGTTCATAGTAAACCCTGCTATAGCATTGATCATTTGATTCTAATTTATTATTTATAATCTGTACCCTTTTGTAACAGTCAGGTACAACAGGAATATCTTGTATTTTAGTTATCGCTATCAATTGCCATTAATAGCAATATCTTCATATTTCCTATAAAAAGAAGGAGCAGTCATTTCTAAAAACTAATATCAACTAAGCATCATTGTAAAGAACATATTAGTATATTTATTAATTTAAAAAACAATTAAATTTTAAATATATAAAAAGATTTGAATTTTCTTCTTAAAATATCATTTATTAGTCTTATTATTTCTTGAGTTTATTTAATTACTATTTAAATCATTCTAATCATAAAAATATCAAAATTGCCTTTTTACATTTTTCTTTCAATTTCCATGTATTTTATATAGATTACAGCATTTCTGAAATTTCTTTAAAATGCAATTCCAATGTGTTCTCTATGATAATAGCAAACTGTTGTAAACAATTTTCCACAATTAAATAAACCAGCTCTCCATAACAACTTGTGTTTTTCATCACTTGAAAATGTTGATAGGTCTAAAAGACTTTGTCTTATTATTAAACCTTGCTTGTGACAGTCAAGATTACATTCTAATCCAATAGAACACTTTTAATATTTCCCAACTTTTAATTTTATTCAAAAAATCTAGTTTTGAAATATTTTACAAAATAAATATTTATTTATACCATTAACATTATTTAGTTTATGGTAAATTATTTATAGATTTTATTATAATGTTCATATAGTTGGATGTGCCATATTATATGGCTTCCTCTTATACAGATTAAAGGGTAATTAATTTTTATTTTGTTTACAGATCATATAATAATCATTTAACATTTATTAATTAGTTAAGTAAATATAAAAATCCTGCAAAGTAACAGGAAATTAATACTTTTAACATGAAATCAGAAGCAATAATATAATAATGAGGAAATAAAAGGTTTATTTATAAAAGAAAAAAAAAAGTCGTTTATAAATATAGCCTTTTACAAAATGTCTTTTATAAATGCATTTGGATTACAGCCTAGTAAAGTTTTTAAAAAAAATTAGCTTCAATAAATAAAAATATTATTTCTAATTATTACTCTATAAGGCCTCCAAAAAGCTTAAAAGAAAAATTTTTAACAAAAAAATTTTTTTGTTTTGGAAAAATATTTAATTTGTAAAATATAATTAATTTTTTTTTCTTGGGGGAGGGGGGATGGGAGAAGCCTGATTGCAACCTCCCCCCCCCCTCCCTCCTCTCCGCATACTTTGAGACTACCCAAGGCACAAAATAAATATAAATAAAGTATAAATTTATTATTGCCCTCAAAAAGACTTTAACATTAAATTTTAAAGTATATGCCTTTATTATCTAATTTACATGTAATTAAGTTGGTCAAAAAAATTTTCAACTTAATATTTGTATCCACCATTTGTAAGGTTGTCTAAGTACAAATTTTTAGGATGATACCTTATTTGGTTCATAAAATATTGCTATTTAACAACAAAAAAGTATTTTGCAAAAAATGCTGAGTCAGCATAAATAAGAAAATTGAATTCTGAATATCTCAAGAGCTGTAAGGAGTTGGAGGTTCCAAATTTCAGATTTTCCTAATTTTCATAAACCCTACAACATATCAAAAAATTAGCAAAATCTTAAACATAGGGTGACATGAGCCTGCTGAATTGATATGGAATTACACAGACATATGATAATAATGTATTAAGAACATTATTAAAAGAACAAGGGTTTATATTAATATGGTTCAGCTTTTCAAATCTATTAGATTTCTTTAAAAATTTGAATTCTAACAATTAAATTTTATCTACTTTATGATTTTACATAAATATTTTTGAATGATCTCATGCCCTTATTTGGGGTTGGTGGCCCTAAAATGTTGTACCGTCTTTGTTTCTAGAATCTAAAAAAGACAAGTTTTAATAAAACATCCTTAACTCTCATGATAATAAGTGTAAAAGTTTGAGCTTAGCATTGTGACTGGAAGGTAACATTAAAAATTCATAGATTTTGATTTTATAAATTTTAAAAGTTTATAAAGTTTCTAGAAAAAAAATAGAATCTAGAATTTTTTTTATTCTGATTAAAAAGTTTTTAAAAGGTTTTCAAAACACTTTTGTGTTATTAAAAGTTCATAAATTATTTTTTTTTTTAAGGAGGATTTGTTTGGAGAGACATCTGCAAAACAAAAGAGTAAACCCGCTAATTCTTTACAAGGTTAGTTATCAATAGCTGGTATCAACACAAAAATGTACTTTTTAACTGAGAGATCAAAATCAAAATAAAATATTTTATGTAAAACATCTCTTAAATAATTAAGAATGTTAAAACAAAGATCAATACACTGACAAAAGATGCTTTTCCAGATAAAAGCACCCAAAAACTCCGAAAAGAGTCCTACTGGTCCAATAAACTTCCTGGGCCGAAAGTGTAAAATCTAAGGTTGCTGGGGCTGATGCATTTGTTTATGTTTTGCTTTTAAGTGCTTTGAAATTTAAAAAATTTTACCTTTTTTAAAAAGTAATTAATATAAAATTGACTGTTAGCAAAGAATAATATACTTTAAGTAGAAATATAATTTAATTAATACAGTTTAATATAATTTATTATAATTAATGTAAACAAAAAAAAGTTTAATTTAAACTAATAGTAATTTTACTACTAGTTTAATTGTTTTTTTCTAAGGAAAAAAAGTTAAAAATGAAGTGCAAAATAAATTTTTTTTTGTTTTTTTTTGTTTTGCGCTTTTTTTGCTTGCACTCTTTTTTGAGTTAATATTTCTTTTTTAGATTCTGTACCTGATTTACATACAAAAAAAGTAAACTTTTTTTATTATTGTTCCTAATGTTAATAGAAATTATTTAAAGTTGTATTCATTATTACATTATCATATTTGCTCTTTGTTATATTATCTTTATTAAAATTATTTTTTTGTTTTATAATGTTGTTTTAATCTTTATTATAAAGCCTAGAGAGCATTAATTTGAAAAATCTTATTTTTTGAAATTTAAATAAATTGTCAAATAATTTATAATAAAAATGAAATATGACTAAGTATGACATAATGTAAATAAATATCTTTTGTATGTAAAGAAAAGTTTTTCAAAATTGCAATGTTGATGTTCTCTTAACAGTACAAATGATAAAAGCGGTTTTTTGATACTTAGTATTTTTTATTAATAGTTTGATGTTCATTTAAAAACTTTTTATTAATTATTTAATTATACGAGACCCAAAAAATATGAAAACAAAACATTTTAAAATGAAAACTTTATTAAACAGAAGTTTAGGGTCATACTGTATTTATTTTCAATAAATATTTTTTTATTTTACTGTGTTTTTAACAAATATTTTTGTAAAATGATTTTATATATTATAATTACTTATATTCACATTGTTTATTGTTTGTTGTTTTTAATTGATAAATTTACTGAGTATTAGTTTAACCAATTGAAAACTTTGATCAAAATGAATTTTGGTTATTTTAATTCAAATTTTAGGAAAGTTTCTCTAGCCCAGCAGTTGTCAAAACTCCTCCAGTTGTTAAAGGTTTATTTGAAGATGAGGAAGAAGTAAACATACCATCTCAAAGTAGGTTTTCATTTCAAGTACTTATTCTTTGTTAACTTTGATAATGCTTTCAGTTTAATATTTTGTTAACTTAGCTATATTGCCTAATCATGACTGTTTATATTAACCTATATATCAAGTTTATATTAAGTTTATAGTTTATTATTTTATTTATTATTTTATTAGTTAGTAACTAGTTTCTTGTTCTAGTTTATATTTCTTGTTCTAGCTGATTTCTTTGCTTTTAAAATTAGCAATAATTTTTTATTTGTTTTTGTTAAAAATTTTTTATTTACTATTGGTTTTCAATTATAACTTATATGTAAAAATATTAAGTTAAAAGAAATATTTTCATGGATATTTACTAATTGCAATTCTGCTAATCTTAAGTAAACACTAAAAATACAGATTTTTATATGATTGGTAATAGTTATAAAAATAGTAATGATAATAATAAAGATAACATTTATAATTACAAACATAAGATCTTTGAAAATAATAAAAAAACATCAATAATAGTAATAATATTAATAATAATAATAATATAATAATAATAATAATAATAATAATAATAATAAATAGTAATAATAAATAGTAATAATAAATAGTAATAATAATTAGTCACTTGTTTTGTAAACTCAATAGCTAGATATACAAAGTTAGTTACAGTCAGTTAACTGATAAAATGCATACGCACATACATATATGCACAGAATATACATGCATATGCACATACATATATGCACATATATTTAATTTTTTGCACACAAAACAAACAGGGGTAATAGTAAAAGAAATCGTTAAAAAAATGTAAATAAAACAAACAATAAACAACAAACTTTTAGTGTTTTAGTTTAGCGTAAATAAATAAAATCGCTGTTGAATATTAAAAAATATATATATAAAAAAAACTTTTTAAAAACAATGACTTTGGACAACCCAAGGACTTTGTGTACATATACAACCTGAAATATCCATTTAAGTCAATTAAGTAAGACTCGTTCCTATTGGCGCCCAATAGTTTCAGTTATCAACTTCAATGGATATTTCAGTTTGTGTATGTACACAAAGTCCTTGGGTCCCGTCAAATAGTTTATTTTTTACTCAAATTTTAAAATGTTGTTTTTTGATAAGTTTTTTATATATATTTTTTATTTATTAATATTTTCCATTTTTGAACATTTTGAAACTTTTAACTTTGTATTTAGTTTATGGTAGTTTTTGTTTTTTTCCTTTTTTTTTTCTCCTGGGTTTATCTATTTATTTTATCTATTTATATTATTTTATCTTGTTTTTATATTGTTTTTTTGTTTTTTTATTTGTCTCTTTTTTAAATAATTTTTGATTTTCCTTATATTCATTTTTCTTATTTTTCCCTTTCATTGTTAAAAACCACCAATGCCATTTGCGTCATTGCAAAGATCTTGTTAATAAAGTTTGTGTTCTTGTGGTTTTTGAAAAAACAGTAAAATTTAATTAGTTTTTACATAAAGTATGCTTAATAAAGTATGCATTAAACACAAAGAGCATTTAAAAGCTGTTTTGTACCATAATAGGTTAAACATTAGTGTTAGTATAGATTAGTATAGTTTAGTATAGATTTAGTATAGTATAGATAGATAGTATTAGTATAGTATAGTATAGATAGATAGTATTAGTATAGTATAGTATAGATAGTATATTACAGATAGATGTTAGTATAGATTAGTATAGATTATAGTATCTATTCACACTCAGTTGTAGCCAGGGTTATGCTTGTTTAGCTTAGGTAAAGCAACTTTAGTATTTTTTATCTTATTTTTGTTTCACTTTTTTTTGTTTTTCTTTATCCCTTGAATTTTCCTGAAAATATTGCACAAATTTGGGTAAGTTTTTTGTGTTTAGCTTCTCTTCATTGAGGTTTGTTTTATTATTACCTATAATCTAGGCTACAGGCGATATAAAGGTAGCAAGAGCGCATCCCTGACAAGTGATGCTTGCCACTTTTTATCAGGCTCTCTGAAACATGGTAAATGTATTTTGGTCCTGATGATGGAGTTTTATCTATCCATTACTTTACTATAGTGCTTTTTTTTGTTTTGAGCATCTGTTTAACAAATCTTTAGTAATTTTATTATCACTCTCATTCTTTCTCTTGTAATTCTTTTCTTATTTCACTTGGGCTTGATAGTTTGGTCTTGTCCTTTGATGCAAATATTTGTATTTTTAAAAGGTCCATCACCCAGGGACCATCACAAATAAAACTGAGACTGTAAAGTTGATAAAATCTAGTTCTTTATTATTATTATTTTTTTTAATTATTTAAGAAGAAAAAAATATAAATCTCAAAAGTTTTAAACTATTTTCTGGTTTTTTAGTCTAACTATAGGAATACCTTCCTAAATTTTTTTGAACATTTTATGCTATAGTTAATAATTAGACTTTTATCTATAAAATTAAATTCATGAATTACCAAAATATAACAGGTTCTATTTATAGAAATTTGTATCAAGTATTAAAATAATAAGTTTGTATCAAGGTACCCCACCCATGGGGTACCTTGTTTGGTACAACTTATAAGCACCATTTAAAAAGTCAATAAAAAGTATAAAACTTGGAGAAAAAAATTCCACAATTGCAATTTTTCATGTTGGAAACAATACTTATTATAAAAATCATAATTACAATAATATTAATATTTTTATGTTGATGAATGGCAACACCAAAGTGATTCATAAAAGTTGGCTATTATAAAATTATAGTTCTTGTGGTTTTTCCTGTTTGACATTAGCTACAGTTATAAGCCACAAAAAGTGTCAAGGCAGTTTGACTATTCTGAACAAAGTCATTGTTAAAAAACTTTAGGTTAGTTTGTTAATATTGTTGATAATTAATGTATTCACCAAACAGCATAAAAAGACAATAAAATTAACTGTTATTGTCCATACAATTTTCAAATTATGGAGTTTAGTTTATGGATAATCATTAGAGTTTGAGCAGGTAATCTAATATTTTACATCACCAGATAAATAAACTAAACTCTAAACTGTCAAAACTTTTAAGTTTTGTAAATTCAAACTGATTCTAAATAAGAAAAATTAAAAGCATGTAATTGAGCTTTTAGATTTATTGAGTGTGATGGAAAGCACTGGGAACTAAAAAATGTATACCACAAGAGGATCATTACCCAAGGAAAAACAAAGATCACCTCAATAGTTCTTCTCTTAATAGATATCCTGCTTTTCCATTAAGAATATCCAGTGCAAAATTCAGTGTTTCAATCTTTAACATTTTGAGTGCACTGCACATCATTACAAGATTAAAAAGATGGCCTAAGACTGATCTTTCTGATCAGTTTTAGGCCAATGTTGTTTGAATCTGTGAAACTGTAAAAAGTTTTGGCCAGTTTAAAGGCTAAATATTGCCTTGAAAAAATCTCCAGCCAGCACCTCATAGGTGTGGTGTTAAGCCAAATTAAATTTTTAGGTGCTTTTTGACAGCTACCTGCACAACTAGGTTTCCCATCTATTGAATAACTTTTGATATAGCAAAAAGATTTTCTACCTCTTTTCTCAAATCAACAATAAGTTGTCCCCATAGAAAAATTATGTCTCCATAGATAAAAATTATAGTATTGTTAAATAGATAACATCCTGTCCCCATAGAAAAATGGATGAGTGGAGCCTCACCTCTATGTAGAAGAAATGCTTATTTGTTGGGTTTTACCCTTTATTTGTTGGGTTTTATTCTTTATTTGTTGGGTTTTACCCTGTTATAATAGATTTCGTTCTTGACAAAAATAAAAGTTATTATAAATATGAAAAACTTTGACCTTAATTGTCTCTCACATTTGCAAAGACATAAATGTTATGTGTGTGTTTTTTTTTAAATAAAATGATGTTTTTAATTTGTTTTAAAATGTTTTATCAATACTATTTATCTATCAACTTTTGTTTTGATGATTTGTGCAAATCTTAATTTTTCTTTGAAGTACTTTATCTTATTTGCAAGTTTTACCATGCTTCAACTAATTCTCTAGTTTCAAGAAACCCCTGCTTTTGAGATAAC
The DNA here is from genome assembly GCF_038396675.1 of Hydra vulgaris. Lineage (NCBI taxonomy): Eukaryota > Metazoa > Cnidaria > Hydrozoa > Anthoathecata > Hydridae > Hydra > Hydra vulgaris. The sequence continues at coordinate 52,094,242 of NC_088920.1, read as the reverse complement.
AGTTATAATATTGTGTAACATTTTTGATACATTGTTGTACACTTTGATCCTTTTACTTTGATCTTAGTACTTAATCTTACTTAATTCTTACTGTTTCTTGCTTAAATTTTTACTTTATATTGCTTTGATTCTTACTTAATCGCCTTGGTTATTTGTTTATCTTGCATGATAAATGTTTATCTCTATTGAGAATTTTTTTGTATTTAAACACTTGAAATTTGGTTGTTTAATATTTAACAAAAATATTCATACAACACTTAACATTAAGAAAAAACATAAGAGTAAAAAGGTGTATTTCTAGAGATTATCCCTCGAAAAAAGACTCTTGAATTTTTTGAAGATGATGATGCTGACGACTTATTTGGAGAAAAGAAGCAAACTTCAAAAAATGTAAGTTTATATTTTTAATTTAAAAAAATTTATGTACAAAAGTATTCTCTATATAATTTCTATATGATTGCTAAAAGAGCCTAATATGTTTCACCTGAGTATTGTACTATATTACATTGTTATTGCGTTTGTTATTTGTTTTACTTGTTATTAGTTTTTTTAGTTTTTTTCTGAAGTATCTTTTAGACAAATTACCACTTTGACCAATCCATTATGTCTTTTTCAGTGCACTGTTGACCATGCCATCCACTTAAGCAATAGCAATGAAATTTTTCTTTTTTGTTTGGTCGTTCTTCACATTTTCCTCCATTATAGCAGGTATTTTGACTGCATGCTTCTTTTTGTGGTGAGTAAATCTCACATCTATTTCCTTCATAGTTATATGGGCAATAACAGGTAAACTTAATTGGATCAGGTTCAGTTACACAAAGTGCCCCATTTTCACAAAAATCACAATTATTTTGTTTTAGAAGACTAATAAAATTGTTTTCTAATGTGTTTTGTTTATTAATTTTTATGCCAATAGATATTTTTTTATTGCTGTTTGTTTTGTTTTTTGAAGTTTGAGGTTTTTCATTTCTAAACACTTGCGGATATTCTGGCCATAACTTTGGCTTGTATTTTCTGTAATATGGTTTTTGTTGGTTTGTTTTTTGTGTTACAGCATTTTCTATTTTACTTCTGTATTGACCAAAATCAATTCCACATCCATAATGATGTGCGAATTTTCCAAAGTTTCTTAATTTATCGTGAGCACATCTACTATGATACTCAGGATCACCCTCGCCAAAATGTTTTTTTTTTTCATGCTGCTGCTCCCCAAAATGCTCTCGCTGTTTTTTTGCTTCTTCTTCTCGGTGGTCTCTTGATATATGTTCAAAATTGGCAAGTGTTTTATGCTGCTCTATGCCAAATTCATTTTTATGCTCATGAGCGTGTTCACCGAAATGTTCCATTCTTTCTTTCGCATTATATTCATGTTCTTTTAAATTTGAACTTTTATGTTCATCTTCATTTCTATTTTCATATTCCTCATTCTCATCATTCTCATTATTATCATCATTGTCATCATCATCATCATCATCATCGCATTGTTCATCATGGTATGTACGGGTATTAAATTTTGATTTCACACAAGTTTTTATTTTTCTGTTTTTATTTTTGTTTATTGATTTTACAACTATATTTCTTGTATTAAGAAAACTTTGAAAATCTTTGACACCAAACATTTCTAGATTTTTGTGAGCTTGTAATCCAAAATTTTTCATTTTTTCATGTGCAGATTTTCCAAACATTCCCATTGTTTTGTGAGCTTCTTCTCCAAAATGTTTTTTGTTATCATGTTCTTTTTCTCCAAAATGTTCTTTGTTTTTATGCTGTTCTTTACTTTTGATATAAAAGTTTTCTAAGTTCTTATGTGCTTTATCTCCAAAGTGTTTCATATTTTCATGTTGATTTTCTCCAAAGTGTTCTCTACTTATGTGTGCTTCTCGTCCAAAATTTTCTTTGTTTTCATGTTCTTCTTCTCCAAAATGTTCTTTAGAAGAATGCGCTTCTCTACCGAAATGGGCTTGATTTTCATGAGCTGTTTTACCAAATTCCTCTTTATACCTGTGTTCCTCTTCACCAAAATTGTTTTGTTTTTCATGGGCCCTTTCACCAAAATGGTTTTTAAATTCATTTTCACTTTCTCCGAATCGTTCCCTTTTTTTATGTTCTTTTTTTCCGAAGTGTGCTCGACTATTATGTTCTTCTTCACCAAAATGTTCTTTATTTGCATGTTGATTTTCTCCAAATCTTTGTTTGTTTCCGTGTTCTCTTTCTCCAAAATGTTTGCGTTTATTGTGAGAATTTTCTCCAAAGTTAGCTTTATTTTTATGCTGATTTTCACCAAAGGAGTCATCTTGCTCTTTTTCATTTTCACTATCTTCAGATTTGAGTTGATTTTCTTCATTTTCATTATTACCAATGGTTGCATATGGATCTTTTTCAACATGGTCTGAATCATCATTTGCAAAACTATTTTTATGACCTTCGTTTCCAATATAATCTTTATTTTTGTTCTCGGAAAAATCATTATAATGATTAATTTCATCATCTTCATATTGCTTTTTTCGTTCATCATATTGTTGTGGATGTTCAAAGTCATCTTTTCTCTCATTTCTATGGCGATTATAGTTTTCTCTCTCATGTTGATCAAAGTTACCATGTTTATTTTCTTCAAAGTTATCTTGAGGCTCTCTTGAGATTTCTCCAGATTTATCACTTGAATCTTGACCAAAAGCTGCATTTTCTAATCTATGATCATCGAAAATATTATCTGAATTTTGTTGCTCATTTAAACTTTCATCTTGATTTGGATTAAAGTAGTTGTCTCTGTTGTAAGCTTCAAAAGGGTTTTTTTCATAATTCATAGTTTTATCATAATTATTATTACATCTACCATCTCTGCAAAAATTAGTAATGAATGATTTTTTTGGTACCATTTTAAATTTTAAAGATTTTGATATTTTGCTCTTTTTTACACACCCACATTGATGCCACATATCGAGCATTTCATGTTGATCACACCCAAAATGATCTTTTGTATTGTGTGCATCATGTCCAAACTCTCTCAATTTTTCATGAGCATCATGACCAAAGTTTTCTTTTAACTCATGAGCATGATGACCAAAATGATCTTTTGTATTATGTGCTTCATGTCCGAATTCTCTTAATCTCTCATGAGCATCATGACCGAAGTTATCTTTCAACTCATGAGCATGATGTCCAAATTCGTGCATAGTCTCATGAGCTCTATCTCCAAAGTGATCCATAACATCATGAGCGTGATGACCAAAATCATGCATTTTATTATGTGCTTCACAAATATGGTGCATTAAACTGTTTCCATAGCAAAAGCATCGTTTTTGAATTTTCCATTTTTTGTCTCTGAGTTCTTTAAAGTTTATCAACATATTATTTTTGCTAAATTTTGAAATTTCATTTGCTATAAGATTTTCATTTTCTGTAAAGTTTTTCAGAAATGTTTCAAATTCAGTTTTATTGTATTTTAATGTTTTTGGTTCCATACCTCTTGTTTCTAAAATGCTTTTTGTAGCATCCAATTCTGCATCTTTCTTTCTTTCTCCATATAAAGTCATTGAAAATGAATACTTGACATTAATCAATAAAATCAGAGTGATTTGGAGAAATTTTTTGCCACTATACATGGTTTGTTTCACCATCTAAATAATGTTTATATTTGTTAAACAATTTAAGAAAATTTTATTTATAATTTTTAATCAGACATCAAAAAAATTTTTTTTTAGAATTAATTTTTCTACCTGCTTTTTAGTAGCCATTAAACCAAGCAGATATCATTTGCTATTTTTTCTTTTTTCTTTTTTTTTTTACATTAATTTAATCTTTCTTTTTTTTTCTTTCTTTAAATTTCTTTATTTTACACTTTAAAATTATTTAGTAGTTTTTAAAAAAAATATGAATTTGCAACAGATTTTTAGACACACTGTGTGTTTTATAATGACATTTGTGTTTAAACTTTCTGAATGATACTTTAAAAACTCTGCATGAGTAGATTTATGACAATTTTATGTTTCTATATGGGCAAATAATATAAGAATAATATAACTAATATAGATAAATATGCCCAAAATTGTTTTAAATTATTTAAAATTTTTATAATTGTCACAATTTTAAAAGAAGTTAAAATCACCAAAATAATTAAAAATATTTAATTAAATACTAGTTCCCAGCTCCCAAATAATTTTAATTGCAAGTAATTTTTTTTTTAAAGGTCACTGAGCCAAAAACAGATGTTTCTAAACCTTTAGAAGTAAATAAAGGTGTTTTATTTTTTTATGTTTTTATTTCTTTTTGAATTTCTAATGTATTTTTTAGTTTATATTTTATGGTTTTTTTATATCATGTTATTGCTTTAAATTTTTTTTTTCCAGAAAAGTTACAGACTTCATCATCTTCAAAATTACAGACTTCATCATCTTCAAATTTACAGACTTCATCATCCATAAATAAAAAACCATTTAGTCTCTTTGATGATGATCTTGAAGATGATAGTAATGACATATTTGCTTCCTTGGCAAAGACTGAAAGGTTTTTTTATTTTATTTATTTGTTATTGCATTTGAATATTATATATATATATTAGTTGCATTTTGCTTAAAAGTAAGCAAGAAATTTTGAAAATTGTTTTTAGTCAGAAACCAACTCCTTCTAAACCACTCGAAAAGTCAATCAGTAATAAATCTGTTGTTGGAGATTCAAATGAATCAATGAATAAACCCCTAAATCAACCATCTTTTAAAAAGGTATCTTGTTTTTTAATCTTTTTTATAATTCTAATTTTGTTAAATATCTTGATATTTCATTTTTTATTCATTAATTTTAAATAGAGGATAAAGTCCTGTATTTTTTATTATTAATTTTTTAGTTAATTTATCCTTTTTTTTTTCTTTTTTTTATTAAGTTTAATTTAATTAAAATAATGAAAAACTTAAAGTTTTTAACAAAAAATTTTTTAAACTTTCAAGTTTTAAACAAAAAGTCAAATATAAAATCGTAGCACATTATAATTATTGTATATTTATTTATTGTTATTATTGTTATTATTATTATTATTATTGTTATCATTATTATTAATATTAATAATAATATTATTATTAAATAATTATAACACACTATAATTGCTAATAAAAACATTAACTAACAATATAAAGAGCATTTTTATTATTTTAGGTTTTGTTTTTTTTAAATACAATTTTTTGTTTACCAAAAAAGCTTGTTTAAATTCATTTGGAATCTTTTTGCTTACCAAAAAAGCTTGTTTAAATTCATTTGGAATCTTTTGCAGAACATTTCAACTTAAACAGTTTGCTGAACATTTGTTCATAATATAAAATGTACATAATATAAAATGTACATAAGAAAATCTTTAAAGATTTTCTTATGTACATTTTTAGTCTTTTTTTAAATTATATTTTTTTAAATTATATTTTTTTAAATACATATTTTTTAATGTTTTCAAAGAAAGTTTTATAGTGTGTTTTTAATTGCAAACATAAAGGTAAGGAACCTTTATGTTTGCAATTAAAAACAAGTTTATTTAGTAATGAAAATCAAAACCTCATTAATAATTAATTTTTTTATTTTTTATTTTTATTTCTTAATAATCTTTTTGTTTCACACTAAAAATGTCCTAATAAAGTACAATTAAATTTATATTTGCTAAAAACTATTTATTAAAACGATCAGAATTTAATTAATAAATAAATAAAAGCTAGTGAAAAATAAGAATAAAGTTTAGAAAAATGTTTATCTTTATAATTTGAGTTATTTTATATTTATAACATCTCACAAAGTTTTAGTTGTCTAATGATTAAAGAAATAAAATTATTTTTCTACTAAGTTGAATACAATAGAATACTTTATATTAAATGCAATATAAAGTATTTTTTTTTTATTCTGTTATTTTTATCATTTTATTATTTATTGTTTTGTTATTTTTGTTATACTGATATTTTTATCACTTTTTTAAAATTTATATTTTATATTTATTTATTTTATTTGAGTATCCATAATAAACTCTACTGTTAAAAATGCAAAAGTTTATTTACTCCTTGCGTTGAATGCTTTGTCCTTTTATGGCTGACATTAATTGCACATATAATACTGCTATATCTAAATGCTGCAGATGACTTAGTTGGAGTGTAATAGTGTTGTATATTTTATTGTATAAAATGTAAAATTTTGTTAAAATATAGCAGTAAAACCAAACTGGTAAAAATTCAAAAATACTATCCACTTTATATATGTTCAAAACTTTACAAGAGTTTGAAATTTATAAAGATATAACCACTATTTTAAATTTACTGTAAAATATTTGTATTAAGACTAAAGGTAAAATTCTAATTCATTAATGCTAAAAAGTTGTGAAGCCGTTTTACATTGTTTTTTATTCCTAACCAAAAGGTTTGTAGTTTCTCACTTTTTTTTTAATCTTTTGTTATGACTTTCTCCTCATGATTAGCTTCAAGATGTTCTTTTCTTTGGAAAAAATAATTTCATTTCTGACTCACTCAAAGTATCAGTCAAAGATCCTTTTATTTAGTTGCTCACTTTTAATATTGCTTTTTCTATCAAATACTTTTGGGTAAGCTTTAGGTTTATAGAAGATTATTGAACTAATCCCTTTCAGACACTTTAAAATACTAATTTCAACATGTGCTACAATCATTTTAAGTTTTAGGTTGTTGATGCAAGTGAAGGTAATTGTATTTGAAATGGCATCTGTAACTAATGATTCATAATCCTTAAAGATTTCAAGATTGAATGGCTCATTGCTATCAAAAAATAGCTTTAGTAAAAGTAGCTACTTTTTGATGTAACTATAAGCAGTAGATAACTTGAGTATATAAGCAGTAGATAACTTGAGACAGTTTTGATAACTCAAGATAACAAGGAATAGATAACTCAAGATGACAACGAGCAGATAACCCAATAACTTTTGTTATCTTCTGTTGTAAAAACCTGTAGCTGTATTTGAGCTCAAAAAATTCCTTAAAGTTTTTTCTTTTTACAAATCTTTTCAAATTTGTTTTCTATACTGCAACAGTTAATTGTTTTTCTCTAAACCTTCATTAACAGCTGCTTAGATTATTACACTTTGTATTGGTTGGTACACTTGGTATGAGCAGCTCTACTTTTTTCTTGTTTATTAAACTAATAAATTACTTGAAATAAAATTTAAAAAAAAAAGAAGCAGTTAAAAATAAAAATGTTTGTTTTAAATAAGTGCTTTGCATAAATTGGTTTATAACCTAAATATATTTTAAAAACAGAATGTTGAAAGAATCTGTTTGTTTAGGTATAAATTTTTGATCTCCAAAAGTACATGTCATTTGTTTGAAATAATAAACTTTTTAGTTTATAGTTTATAGTTTATTTGAAAATTAGAAATGTGAAAAAAAAATTACAATGTTTTTTAAACAGCTTTTAGGGAAATACTTTCAAAGCTACCAATAGTGGAAGGCTTCTCCAAAAATGTCATAACAAAAAATGAATTTTTTAGAAAATCATTGTCTAAAAGAAACAATGTTGCCATAAAAGTTTATCTCATATTGTGAATATGATCAAAAGCAATATGGTTTAGCTAATCAAAGTGTAAGTTAAGAGATAACAACAAAAATGTTTTGCAGGTCATGATTTTTCTGTTTTGTTAGACAGTTATACATCTTTAAGAAAAAAATTAAAAGACACATTGTAGCTTGTATTGCAGATAAACCATCTACAATCACTTGGACAAATAAATGGTATACATCATCAGCTAAGTGGTATATATCATCAGCTGTGTTTTAGCTATGGACTTCTTTTAGCATTATGTGATGTTTATTATAAAAGATCAAACTTTTTAGAGACAAAATGTATTGAAGGTGATTTACAAGATTCAAATTTTAATGGTTGTAGTTAATTTATATTTTATCAAATTACAATTGATAAATTTAAACATAATGATGTTATCCGCCTCAACAGTTGTTGGGTTTGATGATTTAAAAAATAATGCAAATTTCTATAATAATTTAAAAGGTTCAAAAAATTGGTTCATATGATATCTATATTACCTCTTAAAAATGAAACTGTACAAATTGTACATTTTTTTTTTTTAATTATCTTTGCTTACAACAAGGCTGCAAGCAGCCACTAAAGTTGGAAGTTACTGGAAGAGAAAAAATGAAGATTGTAGACCATGATAACGATTGACGGACGACTTAAAGGATTGCAAATTATATGAATCAGGAAAGAAAGATGAAGGAAGCGATTTCCAAAGAACTGATGTTCGAGGAAAAAAACTAGACGAATAAGCATTTTTGGAGCACTTAGGAACAGTCACAGAAAAAGGATGAGATTGAAAGGATGATTGAATGATGAGTAACACGAGAATGAATTTTAGTAGATGGCACAAGAGACACTAGCTCTTTAGAGCAGTGCCCATTATAGCATTTGTAGTAAAGAGAAAGAGAAGCAACATTACAACAATGTGATAATGGTTGGAGGTTGGCTGCAAGAGCAGGTCCAACTATGTTTACAATGCGTTTATGCATCTTGTCTAAAAGAGAAAGGGCATCATTAGAAAATCTGCCCTAGGTACGGCAACAGTATTCCATACAAGGCTCGATTTGAGATTTATAGAGATAAAGAATAAAATCCGGAATAAGAAAGTGTCGAGCTCAATAAAGAGATGCAACCTTAGTAGATGCTAATTTTGCAACTGATTTGATATATGGTTTCCAGGAAAGATTGGAAGTAAGAGTTAATCCTAGGTGACTCATCGAGTACATCACCATTCATAAATATAGGAAGATCTAAATTATTGAGATAACGATTGGCTGAAAAAAATTGAGTTTTATCTGAATTAAAGTTCACCAGCCACTGTGAGCCCCATGCTGTAACAGTAGTGAGATCCTTTTCAAGCTCAAATGCCCCCTCCAAGCAATCAGAGAGTGTTGGCTTCTTATCATGATATGAATAAATGGTAGAATCATCACCAAACAATGCCACCTTAGATGTGAGAATATCTGGAAGATTGTTAATGTAAATTAAAAAGAGTATAGGGCCAAGGATAGAACCTTGAGGAACCCCTGAAGTTACATAATAAGAAGAAGAGTGCTGTCCATCAAGGACAACTTTTATGCTACGATTGGAAAGGAAGGATTCAATAATCTTAAAGATGTTGCCGGATACACCATAAGAAGAAAGCTTATGGAAATGACCAGCATGCCAAACTTTATCAAAAGCTTTTGAAATGTCAAGAAGGATGGCCTTAACCTCTCCACCTTCATCTAATGCACGATAAAACCTATCAGTTATTACTGTTAGCAAATCAACTGTAGAACAAGAAGATTGAAATCCATATTGATTGTCAGAAAGTAAGTTATTAGATTCAAGATGAGAACCTAAGTATTTGTTAATTAGAGATTCAAAAACCTCGCTTATGATAGGAAGAAGACTTATGGGATGGTAGTTAGACAAATTAGATCGCTCTCCAGAATTTTTAAAGATAGGGATAACAGATGCCGCTTTCCAGCAGGCTGGAAAACAAGACTCTGATAAGCACTTGTTGAATAGTTTTGAGAGTATAGACGACAGCTCCGGAGAACACTTCTGCAAGACAATAACAGGTATGTTGTCCGGGCCACAAGCTGTAGAAGAGTCTAGGCAGGAAATCACTTTAGATATAGAGGCAGGAGTGATATGAATGTAAAGCAATGGATCAACCTGTTTGTTGGCAATATCAGGTAGAACGCAACTAGTGAAATCAAGAGATGATATTGATGAAAAGTTTTTGGCAAACAATTCAGCTTTGTCTTTAGGTGAGGTGACAAAGTCTGAACCATACAAGAGAGGTGGAATTAAAGATTTGCCCTTATTATTGATATTATTAAAGATTCTCCAGAAGTCACAAGAGCCTAATTTTTGAGATGAGATACAAGATTTCATGACCTGAGAATAGCAGGTTTTGGCGTTATACGAAACCTTATTACAATTGTTTCTAGCAGTAATAAACAGACATCTATTTTCTGGAAAATTGTTTTGCTGATAAATATGGAAGTAACGGTTTCGATTGGCAATCGCAGCAGCACAGTGCGAGGAAAACCATGGAGGAGAGTGAGGCTTGACCTGGAATTGTCGAGAGGGAATAAAAGATTCCATGCCAGCCTGAATCCACAAAGTTATGTAAGTAGCACATTTGTCGACAGAAAGATGAAAGATTATTACCCAAGGGTCATCACGAAGAAAATCACGGAATGAATCCCAGTCAGCTTGTTGACTATTTGAGTTAGGGATTGAGAAAGGCAAAAGTTGTGGGCTTCAATGCCTGCAGAGTCACTGACACTAGAGCCAAGCCATTCAGAGTGGGGAGCATTAAAGTCACCGACAACAACTGTATTAGCTGATGGATAGAGAGAGGGTTTGGTCAATATGATCAGAAATGACGTCAAAAAAAATGCAGTCTTGAGATGAAGGAGAGCGATATAGAACAAAGAGAAAGGCAATAGAGTGAAGTGGTGCTAAACGAAAGCACATGAAAGAATAGTCTGTGGATTCAAACCTAGTTTCACAACAAATGGGTGAATTCTTACGAATGTAAATGCCCAGGCTAAGCATTTTATATTGGAGTATTGACTATTGGAGTCTTTACGAATTAAAGGAAGATAACCATCAACACTAAGATCATAAGATGAGACAGCCGAACTCAAATTAGTCTCACAAAGAGCAAGTAAGTCTGGTGAACTTTGCAAGAGATAAGACTCAACAGAAAAAAAGTTACTTTGAAGACCACGAATATTAGTGAATGATAGGTTTAGAGAACTTGGTGATGATGATGGTTTTTTGTGTTTTATAGTTTTTGGTACTTTATTCATTTTTAATTTAGATTGAAGAACTTTACTCAAAGCATAGATAGTATTCAGAACACCGTTTAATAGCCCAAACAACTGCCTCTTTACTACTAATAAACCCTAAGCCGTAACAAAGGACTCCAAATGTGGCCTTCGCAATGCACACCAAAAGTACAAGCAGGGACACCATCCATGCGCAACATGGCACTGTTAATACTTTGATATTTTTCAGCTCTTGATGAAATCAGCCTCTCTGAGAGCTACCACAGAGTTCGGGAAACCTGACTACCAGCCGGCCTCAGAACCATAAAACTGAGTTTTAGAGCTGTACCCTCATTAGGAGATAATAAAATGAGTTGCCTAGTCATAAAAACAGAGACACAAGCAAAACCCATGCATTGAGTCAAGAAGATCCAGTATTCAGCATCCTAAACTGGAAACAATGTATTAAAAATACATCTGCCCCAGCTTAATAGATGAAGAAGGGGTGTGAGGCTGGTCAACAGATAGAATCTGTTTACCCCTTAAGTCTTTGCCTAGGAGGCCTTCTACAAGACAGTTGCCGGGTGCATTTAACATCTGCCCAAGATGAAACTTATTTCATTAATAACATAAAACTTATGTCATTAATAACACTGAATTTCTTTTGTTTTTTGTTAGTAAAATAAATTTTTATTTCAACTTTGTCAAACAAAATTAACAAAATAAAAAACAATAAGATGCACGTGAAAAATCATTATTAGAACGCAATTAATGTGGAAATTTTTTTTTTCTAAAAAAAAAGGACAATGAAAAATGTTTAGTATAATGAAAAATGTTTAAAACATTAAAAACATATCGTTTTAAACATTAAATTAAATTTGATTGAAGATGTAGAGAGAATAATAGAATATTTTTCTATATATAAAATATTTCTTTGCAGTTTTGGCTTGCAACTTTTTTGCTTCACATAATGAAACCTGATCAACTTGATCATTCTGAAAAGACTTTGAAAGAATTAAGGGAATCTTAAGTAAATCCATAAAAAATGCAAACAGAAGTGATATTTTTCCTTTTTTTCCATTTTATAAGATACTCTTTCATTTTAGCTTTGTTGGGAGCTAAAATCAATGGATCTTCAGCTAAATGTTCAAGATGGGTAATGTACAAATCCCCTTTATCAAGTAAAGACTTCATGGCATTAACTTTGTATGAAATCCATTGTGTTCCTGACGCTTTTTTAGGCTTGCAACATTCATCAAGCATATCCATCCCGTCTTTTAAAACAGTATATAACTCGCAAAGTTGTCAGAGCTTTTTCAGTGCATTTTGGTACAGGCAATAACTTCGTAATATAATTTCATCTACAAGATTGAATTCTGTATCTTTTAAAGCATCTGTAATCGTTTATTCTAAACGGTGTGCAACACCAAATAAACACAAGCCACTGACTTTTTATGCTAAGAGTGGTTTGAACACTATTTTGATCGCCTCTATTTAGTGCAGCGCCATCTGAAATAAAACTAATGCACTTAATAGGTGTTCGCAAATTTAAAAAGTATTTTTTTTAAACTTTTACAACACCTTGGGCTTTTCCAGATTCCAAATGTTTTGTACCTAAAAATGAAGTCCTGATTTCAACCGCATCCAAACCAATTGGTTGGGGATCAAAATATAATGCATAAACCACTTTATTTTCAATAACTGAACTGTCTGTTGAACCATCACACAATACACTATAAAATTCAATACACTATTTAATTTCTAAGGCTATTGTGTAACAAATTTAGCAGACTTCTTGCAATATAGTTAATAAACACAATGCATTGGCCATCTGAAATATAGAATTCGCCCATATTTACACGGAAAAGGTCAACTAATTTAACAGTTAGAACAAACTTTGAAATAGGTAACTGTTGTTTTGGTATAAAGTAAGAAAGTTAAAAATTTTTAAGGTCGATTTTTTCCATTTTTTTCAAACCCTCAGTGATTATTGTGTTATTTTTACAGAGCAATAAAGGTTTAGATGCATTTGGAAAATTATTGCATTTTTTTAGAAAAAGAGTATATGCTTTTAAGTGTGGTTGAGACTTACAATGATCAAGGACATTCAATTTTCTATAGTTTGTTGATCCAAATATAAATGTACTCGTATAATATTGCATAGTTTTTATTGTATCATTGAACTCAATACAGAACTTTATTACATTTTAAGTTTTTATTTTTTTTATTTGAATCTGTCATAAAATAGCCATTCGCTAAGTGAATACTCAGCAAGTTTCAATTTCTAGGTTTCTACTGTCGATACTGATATCTTATGAGGATTTGCCGTGATCTTACTTGTTTCTTTTTGGCATTTTTTTCATGTATGTACTTACCTGCAGGTGACTGTTCTAAAAGTGGTTTAAACAAAGAAAATATAGTTTTTTGAATTTTGTTTTTTGGTTGCTCAACTGTTGAACACTTTGAACATAAGGCAATTCTCTTAATTTCCTCATCATAAGATAAGTCGCCCGTTTATCCCAGAGTTGCACAAATATTGCAAACAAAAACAGCGCACTTCATGCACGTATACTTTGTACTTCTTTTGTGACAAATGGAGCAAATTGCTTCCATATTTTTTCAAAATCACACCCTAGTTTGGAACAATTATAACACATTATCATTACAAATATTTTGATAATATATTTATTGTTAAATTTATAAAATAAAAACTTCCGTTCACAAAATATAATAAGATATAATAAGTATATATAATAAAAAGTAATTTTAATTAAAAATAGCAAATAAAAAAAAACCTTACCAAAATTTCAAATTCAAATCAAGTTTCAAATTCAAATCCACAGTAAACAGAAAACTATTAAAAATGTAACATGTTTTATGAAATTTTATTTTTTAACAAAATGATAATATTTACGGGGAAGTTATTTTAAAAATGAAAAGAAAAAATGTAACAAAGGTGTTAATGTGTTAACCCCTGTTAAAAAAAGCACTGCTTATTCAATAAAATTAATGCGGCATAATCTCATTTCCACTTTTTCTGAATTATCTCAAAGAACTTCATCACATTGTATACACTTCATGTGCGTTTTTGGTTGAAAAATAAAATTAAAATTAAAATTTATATAACATATTGAATATTTTCAATAACTTTTATACTTAAATACCTAAAACAATGATAAGAAAAATTCACAAAAAATTAAGTCAGTCAAAATGACTGATCGATGATTTTTACTTGACAAGTGTTGGACAATGTATGGTGTCCGGTGCCTATTTCGAGTCCTGTATTAGATGTATTTTAGTAGTCAGATATTTAAATTTTTTTTTCTTCAGTATTTTCACCCATGAAAAAATTCAAAACTCTTACACTTGACTACTGATTATCATAACAACTCAATGAGAAATAAAAACTGTTTCAGTACACCACTGCTATTGTATGTGTGATTATATGCTATTGTATGTTTTGTTATACGCTGTTGTGTGCTTTATTATACGTTATTGTATGTGTTATGTCTATTGTATTCAACTTAGACAGTTTGGCCAGAAAAAATAATTTAATTGCTAATATTTTTAATTATTAGACAATTAAAACTTTGTAAGCTGTTATAAATATAAAATAACTTATATGCTAAAGGTATTGAAACATTTTTCTCAAATGTTTAATTTAACAAAGTGAACAATTTTAGTTTATTTTGTTTTAATCTTGACTCCATATCTTAAATATTTTTTATTTATATCTTTCCTTTTTAGCAAACACAAGTATCAGCAAACAAGAAGTTTTCGTTTGGTTCTGATAGCAGTGATGATGATCTTTTTTCTAACAAAACTAAAATTCCTTCCAAGCCAAAAGAAGCTACAGGAATTGAAAATCCATCAGTTATTAAAAATGAAACGCTTAAAACACCAACATCTGCAAAAACTCGCAAAGTCAATAGTTTGTTTGACGATGACATTCAAGATGATTTGTTCTCTACTATTATAAATTCAGACGCTAATGGTTCATTGCCTACCACTTCTACCACTGAAGATGGGAAGGCTAGTATGAAATCTAAAAAACCCATTGGTGGTGTTTCTTTATTTGGTGGAATTAATCCATTATCAGAACAAAAAAAAATTGGTATATAAACTATATATAAAAGTACTTAACTCAATGTTTGATTGAAGTGTTTTAATATTTGCTAAGACTATTTTAAATAAATGTTTGCATTTTTATTAGCTGAAACCACCAAGATTAATACTGATGAAAATAATGACAACTTGGTATCATCTAAAAATAATGACAACTTGGTATCATCTAAAAATAATGACAACTTGGTATCATCTAAAAATTCTGATTCGCCAGCTTCCCGTAATAATTCTTCTGTTTCTAAAAATGACATTAAACCTGTTACAACAAAATCTGTTGATAATCCTGATGTATTTGGAAAGGTAATATTTAACTAAAAATCTATTTAGCACTGCATCATATATATTATATTCAAAATGTATTAAGAAGTATATGTTTGCGAACTTTAAATGAGAAGTTTTTTAATGTATTTTAAAAAGTTAAAGTTCACAAGAATTTCTTTCTTAAATTATTTATTTTTAGATTAGTCAGACTTTTTTGTTAGGCTCTAAGTTTTGTTAATTATTTCATTTCATTTAAATTATTGTATTACATTGATTACTTTAAAGCAATATACCCACACATGTTATTTGGTTTGTTTAAACACTTTAAATTAGTTAAAAAGATTACTATGGGATGGTGGGGGTAAGTAGGTTGAGTGAGTAATGGTTTGTCGGTTTTTTGGCTTTTTTTGAAATTGATTGTATGGTGCACAAGTTATAACAGCCTTCAATTATAAATGATTTCAAGCCTTCAATTATAATTGTATTAAATTGGTTTTTATGTATTTTTAAATGCTTAGTTCAAATACAAGCTCCGTTTTTGTTAGCAAGATACAAATTTTTAGAATAACTAGTTTAAATTATAAAAATTTTTTTTTTTTATAATTTAAACTAGTTATTCTAATAAACTATAAATTAAACTAGTTATAATTAAAAACAAAACAATTTTTAAACTAGTTTTAAAATTGTTTTGTTTTAAATTGTTTTGTTTGTCATAAGTATTTATGTATTTGTTTTGTTTGTCATAAGTATTTATGTATTTGTTTTGTTTGTCATAAGTATTTATGTATTTGTTTTGTTTGTCATAAGTATTTATGTATTTGTTTTGTTTGTCATAAGTATTTATGTATTTGTTTTGTTTGTCATAAGTATTTTCATTCAGTAGTTAAAAATGATAAAAGTCTAGTCATTCGTTTTTTTAAATCAATTATATAACATGTTGACTTTTTCAAATCAACATAAGTGCGAGCATAATCATAATTAATTGTAAAAAGGGCAAGCATAATCATAACTAATCGTAAAAAGGGCAAGCATAATCATAATTAATCCCTTTTACATCAGTGGCTGCTTTACTTATTAGTCGTCTTTACTTATTCTCTTATCTATTCTCTTATTTATTACATTATTTATTTTATACTCATATATAAATCGTGTTTTGATTTTAAACTTGGTGGCCAAGACAAAACTGTCATGTATTTGCGACTAAAGTTTTCGAGATTTAGACAAAAGGAAAAAGACCTTATGTTTTGGACTCCCCATGGTTTGTAGAAAACCAATCATATTAATGACTCATATATTTTTCTTGCTATTACAACTAGCAAAATAAAACTAAATACATGTGGTTTTGAACTTCCTTTGCAAACAGCAGAATTATTAACCTCTTAATTAAAAAAAATAATCCTTCTTGATAGCTTTTTATAAGTTTCTTACTTTAGAATAAGAGATGAAGTCTTTGTTAACTTTTTCTCCTCAGTTTTGTCAATTTTGTTTGTTTTCTTTCACGATATTTCAGGTCTCCCATTACAGTTGGGTATTTTTGTATATAATCCTACAAAATGAAGACTTTCTATTAATAGCTCAAATGATGTTAATAGAAAGAAGAAACAAGTTGAGCATGGTACTACCAGGGACGTGGTGGGGATTGAACTCGAAACCTCTTGCTTATGAATGGAGCACTCTACCACTACCGCATTTTATTATTATTATTATTTTATTATTATCTACTCTACCGCATTTTATTATTATTATTATTTTATTATTATGTCAACATATTTATTCAAAGTCAGTGAAGCAGTATAAATTTTGCAACAAAATAAATGGTTTAAACTCAGTTTAAGACTGTATCAAAACAAGAATCTTTACAGAAGGGTTTGCAAAATTTTTTCAATTAA
Source organism: Hydra vulgaris (assembly GCF_038396675.1). Lineage (NCBI taxonomy): Eukaryota > Metazoa > Cnidaria > Hydrozoa > Anthoathecata > Hydridae > Hydra > Hydra vulgaris. Next base: position 52,077,180 of record NC_088920.1, on the reverse strand, counting down.
TTGTTGTCTTAATTGTTGTGCAGGCAATCGTTATGCAGACTCTGGATCCAGAGTGTTTTTTACTTTTGGGATTGTATGCAACAAGCTAAGAAATAGGTTAGAAAATGATAGATCTAAGAAAATTGTTTAGATTTGATTTCAGAAATGTTCAGGCATTTGTGAAAAGAGAAACTTAATTGATGGCTAAAAATGCGTGAGAAACTATGATTATCTGGAAAAATTGTTAAATAACTAATAATGTATTGCGCTTTGAAAATTTAATTAAACAGTTTGTAAACTTTATTGATTTTTTGTTTTTTTGCCCTGACATTTTAATCTTTAATTAAAGATTTTATTGTTTTCTTAACTTGCAATCTGATTTAAAAATTAATAATTTATGCAAATTGGAACAAAAAATGATTGACCAGATTTTTGATTTTTATGTAAGAAGTTCAAACTAAAAAGTATATTATATATATGCATTTTACTTACCATTTTGTATACAATATATATAACAATATTATTTAACTGTTTACACAATAAAAGTTATTATATAATATTATATAATTAAATTATTATATAATATTATATAATATTCATATTAAAGTAATATATAATATTATATAATATTTATATTATATAATATTCATACTGAAGGATTTCCATTTGTAGAATAAGACATTTTGTAGAATAAAACAAAATGTCTTATTCTACAAATGGTAAGGACTTACCATTTGTAGAATAAGACATTTTAAAAAAAGCCTTAATATATTTTGGTTTTTTTCAGGTGGGTTTTTTTTTTTTTTGCCAAACCTGATTTCATCCTGACAAGCAAATCTGTATAATTATGTTACAATTGTGTTGTGTGGTTATAATCCAACTTGCTTGTCAAAGTTTGTATTTTAGAACTAAAGAGTTGAATGATCTAAAAACATTTTTAAAAAAATATCTTTTTGACTGTTATGTCCTCCTTGTGTTATGTCCTCCTTTGCATAACAATCTCCTAGGGAGATTGTTATGCAAAATTTTTAGCAAGTTTGAGCAAACAACAAACTTGTGTTTAATAGTAATCAAATTAGTTCTAAAACATTATACATACAATTTAACAATATCCAGTTATTCTCTTTAAGTTCTAGTTTCATTTTTGAATTTATGTTTTTGGTTTTTTAATTTTTAAAATTTTTTAATGCAATAGTAAACAAGCGATAGAACACAAGTAAAAATGTAATTTATATAAATGTTATATATGTAGTTAGTAGGTACTAAATTTCTCCTAAGAGTTGCACCTATTATGAATCCAAATGCATTTTGAAGAGGTTTAGCACTAATAACAAGTTTATCCTATTTTTAGTATAGAACTGTTCTAAAATTAAGTTAATAGGAAATCTGATACAAGTAACTGAAAACGAATTACACTTAAATTTATGAAGTATCAATTTTTTTGAAAAAGTAATATGGATAATATAAAAGATAGGAGATGTGTGCTATACAAAGTAAGTAAAAATATTTAACAAAAAATGGAAATAACATACCATACTTTTGGTACAAAATTGGTCAAAAACAATCAATAATAATTAAAATGGAAACCAACTGGGCTGGGCTGGATTTTTTTTAAGCAGTAAGAGTTTATTACATGATCAATTCCTTGAGACCTGGATATAATCCTCCTAACCGTAAAGTATTTGAAGGAGAGCTCTTAGAAAAAGTTTACAATGAAGTAAACAACAAAATGATGGATCAACCCAAGAAGAGGAAACAATCAACAAGGAAATGTTTGCTGTGGTAGCAGATAATGAAAATAAGATGGAAAAACAAAGGATTTATTCAAAGAAACATATCCAAATCAAATATAATTTGTTGCATTTGTGTTTATCAACTTCAAGTATATAAAATATATAAAAGTTTAATATCAACTAATAAATTTTTTTTTTAAGGAATGGTTGCGTAACAAAGGAGGCCATATCCTCAGCTACTAAACGATACCTGCTAAAATTCCCAAATTGACTGTATAGAAACATTATTAAAAATTTTTTTTATGTTAATTCACCTCTTCAAGGCCGAGAAGACCACTACAAATGAGGAGGCTACTTAATAGTGGCTACAACCCTCTCTCAACTCTAAATCTAAAACATGAAGCTTGATAAACAAGGTCACTGCATGGAGAAACAAGTTGAGCACGGTACTACCAGGGACATGGTGAGGATCAATCTTGGAACCTTTTGCTTATGGAGCGAAAGCTCTACCACTACACCACTACCGCATTATAATAAATAAAAAACTAAATAACATAACACATACATAAAAAACAACACAGTTTATGTAGAAATTGTAGATAATTATGATATACCTATCAAAATTGAAAAAATTATTGAAAATCACTAATTTTTCAAAGAGAAGATAACCGCGTTTGAACTCAAAATATTTAGTGTTGTTTAACATTAAGTATTTAATTATTTTCAATAAAAGTTTTTTAATAAAGTTTTTATTACAAAAGAAGACTTTATAGACGTTAAAGAAAAAAAATAAAAAAAAAAAAAAAATGTTGAGTAAATAAATAAAAAATCACCTCGCTTTTTGGGTAAAATTAAGTTTTAAAACAAGAAATTAGTTCAGAAAAAATTGCCTAAAGGATTTTGCAAATTTATTTCTAAATTCCAAACACGCCCTGTTAGCTCATGATCAATAGAATGGATATTTTCCTTGGTTGGTTTTAAAAATGTAGTTATTCTTATCAAAGTCTATTTATTCTAAAAAAATCTTATTAAATGAACTTGTTTGGTTTCTGAAAATATCATTGTGAAAAAATTTTTATTAAAAATACTATTGTGTTTAAATTGAAACTTTTCCTTTATAGCTAGATACTATAATATGCTTATGTTTTCAAAAATGTTGGTTATAATAGTTTATAAAATTATAAAATATCTTAAAAAACACTGAAGTAAAACAAGGTTAATAAACCCATGACACAAAAAAAAAATTTATCTGTTTCTATGCGGATTGGCCTTGTTTGTTAAGACGTGTTTTAGAGTTGAGAAAGGGTTGTAACGAAAATTAAAAAAGATATTTTCTTTAACTTTACCCTTGGGCTTAGGAAGGTGAATATGTTTAAAAAAATATTTAGTTTAGAGAAACATAAGAAGTGTTAGTGTCAAAAATTTTCTTGTTTCAATTTTTTTCACATCCTTGTTTCAATTTTGATTTTTAATTTATCAACGAGATTTTAATGTTTTAATTTATGATAAGTATTTGTATATAATTTCTTACATATGGTGGATCATAATGGTCTGTGTATGCTTACAGATGCAGAGAAAATATTAATAGTACACAAGAATGTACTCTGTTAGTACACAAGAATGTACTCTGTTAGTACACAAGAATGTACTCTGATAGTACACAAGAGTGTACTCTGAAAGTAAAAAAACAGATATAAAATTGAGTCAATGTTCCATGTTGTTTTGTAGAAATGACATCTGATGGTGATTATAACAACAATGATGATGATTCAAGAGAATGAGAACATTCAATATAAACGAACAGAGAACATTCAATAAGAAAGAGAACATTCAATATAAACAGTCAGATTTCATGATTCAAGAGAAACATTCAATGTAAACAGTCAAGTGAAACATTCAATATAAAAAGTCAAGAGAAACATTCAATATAAACAGTCAAGAGAATCATTCAATGTAAACACGTAAGATGTAAAAAAACATGTAAGATGTAAAAAAACATGTAAGATTTAAAAAAATCACTTAGGTGTTTTTGAACTTTGCGCCTACAGAATTGTTTATTATTATAAGATGTAGGTTTCACTACATCTTATTGTAATAAAAATATTAATAATAATAAACAATAATAGCAATAGTAAAAGATGAAAATTCAAATATACATATACTTGTTATATATTGTTATACATTATATAGTATATATATTGTATAAAAATCTATTATTATTATTGCACTACTTCTAGATACTTTAAACATTATATAGCTTAATTAATTTAATAAATGGTAGTTTTTGTTTATTTAGACTTCCAAAAATATTTTTGAAGATGATATAGATGATTTGTTTTCTGTTAATAAAAAACTGGATGTTTCTAATGCTCAACTACCTCCAGCTGCTTCTGATGATTTTAAGGATGGAATAAAAGCTAAAAAACCTATTGGTGGTGTTTCCTTATTTGGTGGTATCAATCCATTACTAGAAAAAACAAAGTTTTTAGGTAAATAATTATCAGATAAAAAAAATACTTAAATTTTTTAGTTAAAATATTAGTGCTGCTACATCATGTAAAGGTTTGGGCTGGGGCAGCAATATTTTCTTTCATAATTTTTTTTCTTTTTTTTTTTTTTTAAAGTTGTATGCTATAAAAATAAGCAAAAAAAGATCCATATATATATATATATATATATAAATATATATATATATATATATATATATATATATATATATATATATATATATATATATATATATATATATATATAAATCACACAAATGGCTTGATGAAACCTTTAAATCAATGATACTATTGTTCAAACAAAGTTTTTTTTTTTTTTTTTTTTTTTTATAACTTTTTGCAATATTTGTTGAACATTTATAAATAGGTTCCACCTGATCCTTGTTTAAGTTTTCCAAATGCTTTTTTAATAGGTTTACTAGTAAATGTCTGGTGCTAACATACTTATGACTTGTAATTAGTAAATCAACAATTCCACAACACTTATAAAAAAAAGAATAAAAAATTTTTTTAGGTAAATTTTTTATTTTTTGAGTTTTTTTTTAAGGAGCCAATTTTTTCGATCAAATTAGCCAAATTTAAAAGAAATTATATTCGTTTATGATTGTTGTATGAAAAAACAGCACAATTTTCACCTCTAGTACAAATGTCTTTGTAAAGTCCTTTAATATTATCAATTCTAAAATATTTACTAAAATTAGATTAAAAAAACTATGGTGTGGTCAACATTTTTTATGGGTGGATGAGTTTTTAAAATAACTACAGTCTCACTTAATATTCTTAAACAAGTTGACATAATTTGATGTTCAATTATATAAGTAAAAATATCAGTTTTATTGAGATTAAACAACTTTACATCTTATAGCATCTTTTTCTAATTGAAAAAGCATTTTAAGATCTGACCATTTTATATGATCTGACCATTTTTTAAGATCTGACCATTTTGAAGTTTTTGAAATATATCTTCATAAGTAAAACATAGCATTTTTCTGTGAGCCAATTGTTGAGAATTGATTTCATTTAATAATTAAATTAGAATCAATAACAAGAACAAGCAGTATGATGTTATGCTAAAATTAGTGTTAAGCAGTATGATGTTATGCTAAAATTAGTGTTAAGCAGTATGATGTTATGCTAAAATAGGGCAGCTCCCTGTTTCAGTAAGATGTCGTACTGCTTAGCTAAACATGCTATATTACTTTTATATATATATTTATATGTGGTAGTGGTTTAGTGGTAAAGTGCTCGCCTCATAAGCGAGAAGTTCCGAGTTCAATCCCCACCACGCCCCTGGTTATACTGCACTCAAATTTTTCTGCACAGCGGCCTTGTTCATCAAGAATTGTGTTTAGGAGTTATAGAGTTGAGAGAGGGTTGTAACCACAACTAAAGTAGTCTTCTCTACTGTAGTGGGCTTCATGGCCTTGGAGAGGCGGATTAAAATAATATATGTATGTTTTATCTTTTATTTTTATTTAACATCTTTGCTTCCAACAAGGCTGTAAGCATCCACTATTAGAGTTGGAAGTTACTGGAGGTTATTCCAAAGAACTGATGTTCAAGGGAAAAAAACTAGAGGAATAAGAGTTTTTGGAGCACTTAGGAACAGTCACAGAAAAAGGAGACTTAATTGAATGATAAGTAACACATGAATGAATTTTTGTAAATGGCACAACAGGCGCTAGCTCTTTAGAGCAGTGCCCGTTATAGTATTTGTAGAAAAGAGAAAGAGAAGCAACATTATGACAATGTGATAATAGTTGGAGGTTGGCTGCAAGAGCAGGTCCAACTATGTTTACAATGCGTTTTTGCATCTTGTCTAAAAGAAAAAGGGCATCATTAGAAAATCTGCCCCAGATACGGCAACAGTATTCCATACAAGGCTGGATTTGAGATTTATAGAGATAAAGAATAAAATCCGGAATAAGAAAGCGTCGAGCTCAATAAAGAGATGCAACCTTAGCAGATGCTAATTTTGCAACAGATTTGATATATGGTTTCCATGAAAGATCGGAAGTAAGAGTTAATCCTAGAAGATAAAGAGTGGATGGCTCATCAAGAACATTACCATTTATAAATATAGGAAGATCTAAATTGTTGCAATAAAGGTTGGCTAAAAAAATTGAGTTTTATCTGAATTAAAGTTCACCAGCCACTGTGAACCCCATGCTGTAGCAGAAGTGAGATCCTTTTCAAGCTCAAATGCCTCCTCCAAGCAATCAGAGAGTGTTGGCTTCTTATCACGATATGAATAAATGGTAGAATCATCAGCAAACAATACCACCTTAGATGTGAGAATATCTGGAAGATTGTTAATGTAAATTAAAAAGAGTATAGGGGCAAGGAATAAACCTTGAGAAACCCCTGAAGTTACAGGATATGCCAAAGAGTGCTGTCCATTGAAGACAACTTTTATAGATTGGAAAGGATTGATTCAATAATCTTAAAGATGTTACTAGATACACCATAAGAAGAAAGTTTATGGAGAAGACCAGCATGCCATACTTTATCAAAAGCTTTAGAAATGTCAAAATGATGGCCTTAACATCTCCACATTTATCTAATGCACGATAAAACCTATTGGTTATTACTGTTAGCAAATCAGCTGTAGAATGAGAAGATTGAAATTCATATTGATGATCAGAAAGAAAGTTATTAGATTCAAGATGTTTGTTAGTTAAAGATTCAAAAACCTTGCTTATGATAGGAAGAACACTAATGGGATGGTAGTTAGACGAATTAGATTGCTCTCCAGAATTTTTGAAAATAGGGATAACAGATGCCACTTTTCAGCAGGCTGGAAAAAGATGACTCTGATAAGCATTTATTAAATAGTTTTGAAAGTATAGGTGACAGCACTGGAGAACACTTCTGCAAGACTATAACAGGTATGTTGTCCAGACCGCAAGCTGTAGAAGAGTCTAAGCAGGAAATCACTTTAGATACAAAAGCTGGAGTGGTACGAATGTCAAGTGATGGATCAATCTATTTAACAGCTATATCAGGTAGAGCGCAACTAGTAGAATCAAGAGATGATATTGATGAAAAAGACTCTCCAGAAGTCACAAGGGCCCATTTCTTATGACAAAATACAAGATCTCATAACCTGAGAATAGCGGGCCCTGGTGCCAGACAAAACCTTTTTACAATGTTTTCTAGCAGTAATAAACAGGCGTCTGTTTTCTGGAGAATTATTTTGCTGATAGATATGGAAGTAACGGTTTCGATTGAAAATTGCAGCAGCACAATATGAGGAAAACCATGGAGAAGAGTGAGGCTCAACCTGGAATTGTTGATATATATATATATATATATATATATATATATATATATATATATATATATATATATATATATATATATATATATATATATATATATATATATATGTATATATAAATTATGTCAGTGTATTTTACAAATAGAGTGCTCAATGTTCTTAAAGAACAGAGCAATAATAAATTAGTAAAAACACTTATCTAATTTTTTCTTCAGCAGCATGTTTCTTCATCAGTAGGTTCATCAGGAAGAATAAAGCTTCCTGATGAACCTACTGATGGAGAAACATGCTGTTGAAGAAAAAAATTTGATAAGTGTTTTTACTAATTTATTTATATATATATATATATATATATATATATATATATATATATATATATATATATATATATATATATATATATATATATATGCATTTGTAGCTGACAATTTATTAGCTAACAATAAATTTTTATAATATATCATTTTTACATATTATATCATAATTTATGTATTATTTAGTTTATATTTTATTTTAGGTTCTATTGAGCCCCATGTGGATGATAATGATGTTCTTTTTTTGCCTCAGGCAGAGATAAAACCTTCAAAAAATGACATTATAAAGCCTGATAATAATTGTGATGATAATGCTGTTAATAAGGTAATACTGTATCATTTTTTCGTATGCATACTGTATTTATTATTGGTGTTTTTCATTGGCGTTTACCATGAGTGTTTAAATTTAAAAAGAGTCATTTTGTTGGAGGATAAATGAACAGTTGGATGTGGATATTTTTTATTTTTTATTTTTTTTTAAGTTAAAATAATTTTTGGTTAATAGTTATTGGATACATCGAAAGCTACTGCCATACAACCACCATCTACTGCTATACAACCACCATCAACAGTAATAGCAGCAGCAAAGAAAACTATTACTCCATTTGGTTCTGATAGTGAAGACGATCTTTTCTCAAGTTCTAAGCCAAAACAAATAAAAAATATATCAAAGGTAGTTGAATCTGCACCTGGTAAAGAAGTTGAAAAAAAAATTAAAACTAAGCCAGTAAGATTTGTTATTTGAGTGCATTTTTGTATTGTATATATAATTTGATATTTATTTTTGTCTAATTAATGTTATATGTACAATATTTTAGACATTTAGTTTGTATGAAAAAAATATATAAATATTGTTTATAAAAAAAAGTATTTATATATAATGTAAGTATGTATATATACACACATGCACACAAACACAAATTTTCTGGGAATGTGGGGTCCTCTTTATATATTTTTTTTCTTCTACTCCACTGCAGCGCTACATACATTGATTGGACAGTTATATAGAACTAATTGATAAATATAAGATTATTAAACTCTAAATTATATTGATAAAATATAAAATTATTTAACTGGTAAAATATTAAACTATTACACTCTATATTACTGCATAATAATTTTTATTTTATGTAATGAATTATATATTTTATATATTAATTGCTTTAATATATTATTCACTTTTATTATGGATTTTGTAATTGTTGTAATAGTTCTTAAAATACCTGCATTCTATTACAATAAGAAAATATAAATTTTTTTGTAAGCAGTAAAAATTTATACATCTTTGACAAATTTTTATCAAATAAGAATGTTGTTTATAAATATATGGGTCACTAGTGTGAAAACAGCGCTTGTCTAAAGATTTTTTCATGCCGCATTAAATGATGCTGGTTATGTATATATTCTTGTAACATTAACGATACAACCATATGTTTGTAACAGGTATAAAACCAAATTTTGTATTTAATAAGCATTTTCTTAAATGAATAAACAGATAGCTCGTGCTAAACACCAAAGCTCTTCTAAGAAGGTGTTTAGAGGACAACTCGCACGGCTCGCCATGTTTGTTTCAAGAGAGAGCTTTTCTTCGCTCTCAGACTCATATATATTCCTGCTGAGGCCCATATATATATACTGTTTTTTTAAAACTGTTATACTTAAAACCATTAGTATCTTTTTAGTACTATAATTAAGATATGATTAATTATTCTAAAGCAGCCGTGGCGCAGTGGTAGCCCACTTGCCTCATAAACAAAGGATCCGTGGTTCAAACCCCACCTCTTAGCAAGTTTTGCGACATCAGTTAGGATGGAGGCGTGAACTTCCTATTAAATGCTCATCCGTGCTGCTCTGTGATAAGACAATAAGGTCTTTTTGGGGCACCTAAAATAAAAATAAAATTATAATAAAAATATAGTTAATTATTCTTCTAATCTAAAAAATAACTTTAAATTTTTAGCTTAATTCTCAGAAAACAAGTAAAAAGGCGAGTGTATTTGACTTTTCCAGTGATGAAGATGAAGATATCTTTTCTACAAAATCAAAATCTGCTCTCAAAGCTGACAAAGTCAAAAAGTCATTTGAAACTACAACGAAAAAAGAAAATTTAACAGTTAGTGCTCCAGTACAAAAAAAAGTAGAATCAAGTAAATCAACTAACTTGTTTGATGATATCGAAGATGATTTGTTTTCAAAAATGAAAACTGCTTCTGTCATACCAACTGATTCGAAAAAAATTGATATGTTTCCAAACCTTGCAAAAGATCCTTTAGCAGAAACACTAAATGGTGAGTTTTATTTTTGACTTAAGTTGCTATTTATATTTTTTATTTTTGGATTTTTATTTCATTTTGTGTATTACATTCATCTTGTTTTTTATTTTTGTTTTTTATTGTAATTTTAATTGTTAGTAACTATTAAATTTATATAATATTTAACTAAATTATATCTACAGTTAAATTTACATAATATTATATTGAACTAAATTATATCTACAGTTAAATTTACATAATATTATATTGAACTAAATTATATCTACAGTTAAATTTACATAATATTATATTGAACTAAATTATATCTACAGTCAAATTTACATAATATTATATTGAACTAAATTAAATCTACAGTTAAATATCTAAAGTAAAGTGAACATCTAAATAATACATCTTAAGAGAATATAATAAGCATATATAATCAAATATTCTAATTAATGATAATTTATTTTAAGTACCTTTCTGCTTTGCTTACATTTTATTCTCCATTATTTATTTTTCACTTCTCTTTGAATTTTTTCTTTTTATAATAAATAGCAGGTAGTAATTCTCTATGTATCACAATAAAAACATCCTTTAAAACCGGTAGAACACTAGGAAAGGCATTGTAAAAAATTTTCATAATGGAACTGTTTCTTAATTTCAATAAAAAATAGCATTATAGAAACTCATTTAAACTATACAGGTGTTTAACAATGGACATTAAACTTAAAAAAATAAACATTTAGCTATATAATTATATAATGACTAAGTTTCTTGTTAGAGAAATCTCATCATTTGTTATAATCATGTCATCTCTAAGGCTCTCTATAATTTTCAGAAAGTATTTAAGAGCTAAACTTTTATAATCTTGAAGATTTGATAAAGTCTTTTAGCCATTGTAATGTCTTTTTTAAATTTTTTAAGTTTTTCCAAAGATAGAGCAAAATTGTTTGCAAAGAACTTTGTATTTTTTTTATTTTATTATTATAATAACTACTCTAAACAAGAATCATGTTTAACACTCTAATCATGTTTGTTTGAAGAGATTTTATTGTGCAATCGGTGCTGATGGATGTAAGGAATTAAAGTCTATTGCTCTTGTTGTTGGCTATTCCATCATGTTTGTGTTTTTGATTAAATCTACTATAGTTGCTTCTTAATCATGTTTGTTTTCTTGATTAGTTTTTAAATTCTTTTATTTAACTTTTTTTATGGTTAATGATCGTTTCAATTCTAGTTATTTTTTCTTTAAGATTTTTTTGTTGATATTGTTATACTGATTTAATAAATTCTTCATCAGACTTTTTCTGTAAGATAAGAATTTTTTTGTTGATATTGTTATACTGATTTAATAAATTCTTCATCAGACTTTTTTTCTGAACTTTTTTTAAAAGTATTTTACTGATTTTACAAGATTGTCTGATAAATTTTACTTATTTCTGTTATTAAGATAATTTTTTATAACCATCTATAATTCCATTTTTTAATTTCTTATCTTGTCAGTAACCTTTTATTTACTTTCTCTTTTCCTTTACAATACCTGCTTAAAATCATTTTATTTCTCTAAACTTCATGACAATATTCTTATTTATATTGTTTTTAGTTTTTTATGTAATTAGTTATACTTTTAGATGATGTAAAAGATGGTTCTACTGACATTTTTAATGATCAAAAAGATACAAAAAAATCATTTCCTGATTTAAAATTTGATCAAAACAATCTTTTTGAAAAATCAAATGAAAATTTTGACTCTGTTGATTCTTTTGTGTCTCCAATTTCCTCAGTTGATTCTAAAGTATCAAATAATTTGTTCAATAAATCAGAAAGCGGAATCGGAAAGTTACAGGTTAGATTATTAAAGTTTAAAAGTTTTATAAAGTTCAATTATACTCTAAGCTTCTTATATAAGTTAATTCATTTATTACAGGGATTGCTTAATTTGAATCCAACTAAAATGATACCTGGACAAGTTTATAATAGGAAATCTTCTGTAACAGAATCTCCAACATTTGACGAGCCACCGAAAGCTAAAACCCTTGATAATATAGTCAAAGTTTGTATATATATATATATTTATTAATTATAATATTTTGTTGTTTGATTCTGTTTAAATAATAACTGTTAAGCAAAAAAATAATAGTACTACTATAGAGACCTAAATTACTTTCAAATTTTTGTAATAATAATAGAATATTAAAAATAGAAAATAAACTCATAGTACTAAAAAGATTGAAAATGTGTTTAATATATAAGTTGCTAAAAAAAAAATTATTATCTTTTTAAAAGATGTCTTTGAGAAAATAAAAAAATATTGTAGTAAAAAAATAATATACATTAAACAAAGTTTTTCTTCTGAAACATTTTCTTCATTTATGCACCTATCTAACTCAGAATGATGGTATTATGAGTTTGAATAGATCCCAATTTCAAATCAAAAAATTTTTTGATTTAAGAACAAAAACAAGACAGTCAGTACTCATCAAAAATCAGTAATTTTGATTTGCTGTTGTGCTGTTGTTATCATTGATGTTATTGGACTGATTTCATTGCTATCAAATGTTCAAACAGTAAAAAAAATGGAAAAGAAAAGTTTGTAAAAGCATGGCAAGGAAAATGTGGTTGAGATATTACAGAACTTCAACTCCATTTCCATAAGGTTGGGAGTTTTAATTGATTTTGCACATCTGGCTCCAAATTGACTTTAGCTCTGATAGTTTCAAATCAGAAGTTATAATAAAGATCAAAATTTAGGATACAGCGTGTTCTATCAAACTTGAGAGTTTTAAAACATTTTTGCAACTAAAATATATAAAATCATTGATTTTACATGAGATATGATATATGGTTTAACTTGAAAAGAAATCACTAATGATAAAAAGATGGATTTCAATACAGACTATTATTATTACGTTTATTTAGGGAAGAGTTGAACACTTATCACTAATACAGACTATTATCATTTTATTGAGGGAAGAGTTAAACACTTATTACTAGTGACAGTAACTATGACTTTAATAAACAAACAAAAAAAAAAAAAGAAAACTAAAAAAATAGCAAATTTAAGAATACTTGTTTAATGTGCTATTAATTAAATTATAAATTGTTTTTATTTTGAAGTTATTTCTATCCTCTATCACATAATGCATCTAATTAGATGTATTATGTAATATTTTAATATGTAGATGGTTTAGTTTTATCATGTAGAGCCCTTTTTATAGTTAAATATGATATAGTTATATTTTGAAGTTATTTCTACACTTTATTGTGCAATATATCTATTTAGATGTAATATGTAATATTTTACAATGTAGATGATTTAGTTTTAGCATGTAGAGCTCTTTTTACAGTTTAAGTTTTATCATGTAAATGCTTTTTTATACACTTATGACAAAAAAAGATTTCAATTATCTGGTATTGTTTTATGACAACACACTTTTATTATGACTTGACTCAGATCTGCTAGTGAGGTTGAGTTCTGTTTGCAAGTTTCTGCTTTTTATTTTACCCAACAGTTTTTGATGGGGTTTTAATCAGATAAATTGCCTAGCCATAAGACAAGAACATTATTCTCATTTTCTTGGAGTCATATCTAAGACACATCATACTTCTTAAAATTTCTTAAAATTTCATAGAGTTGTCTCACCTTGTTGTAAAAAGTGTAATTGCGGTGATTGCACCCCAAATCATAATTGCTGGACATTGCTTAACAGAAAGTGCAACATAGCAGGGCTTCAATCTTGAGTTTGGTGACTGGCAAACATTGGCTTTGTGTGATATGTTGACATCTTCAAACTACGTATGCACTAACATTCAAACTCGTAGGCAGTTGTGTAAGAATTTGTGAGCTTGAAATCTGTATGTTCATTACAGTCAAACAGTGTATCATGTTTTAGGTTTTTGGAATGTTAACTCTTGGTCTTATACAGGATTTCCCTAAATTGATGCCACCTGTTGAATTGATGTACTGAATGAATGTTATTAACAGTTGTCTGGACATATCTGACATTAAATATAGTGGTGTTAAGTTATTAACTATAAAAGGTAGCGGTGTGGTGGTTGTCTCATATAATATAAGTGGTAGTGGTGCAGTTGTTGTTAATGTGTGTGATGTTCTAATTTATTAAGGCTCATGTTTTTGAGCTATGCCTGTAAAAGATTTTGGACAAAAAAACAAGTGTTTCAGTAAAAAAATATTTAGAATTTTTGGTAATTATGCTTTAAATTTACAAAAAATAATAAATAAATTACTTGACCAATTTAAAGGAAATGTGATCATTTCTGTTAAATTTAAAAAAATAAACCAGGAAATTACTCTAAATTCATCAGATTTTTTAAATCATGTTTCTGTAATTATCATTATCTCTATAATCACCAGTTATCTTTGTAATCATCAGATGTCTTTGTCCTGACAGAGATAATCAACTTTGACAGTGACAATCAACCATAATAAAATTTGCTCTATATTTATTTTTAATATAATTTAAATTATTAAAATAAAGTACATATAAATATAGTTTAAAAAAAATTACATTTGAAAAAAATTAAAATACTATTACTAAAGTAAGGGTAGCAGTACTTGTTTTAAAATCGCAAAAAAAAAATCTTTGATTTTTTTAAATTGGTTTTCAAAGCAAAGCAATGTATACATTCTTCTTAGCTGTCTTTTTGAAATTATTCTCTTTTTTATGTTTTTTTGCATTTTTCTTTAAGCAGCTTTTCGAAAAAATCTCAAAACCCCATTTGAAACATATATTTTTTGAAATTATTACTTTTGTTGCGGTTTTGAAACAAGTGCTGAAATTTTCAATAAGTTTCTTTTCCAAACTATTCCTTTTTTCAATAAGTTTTTTTTGAAATAAGTATGCTTACCGATAAAGTAATAACACTAAAAGTAATACACTAAAATAGAAACACTTTAATTATTTATTTAAATATTTTTCATTTTTTCAAACTATTTTTTTGTTTTTTGTTTTTTGTTTTTAAAGAAATTGATAAAATAAAAAGAAAAATCTAAATTAACATTAACTTTTATTAATTTGGTGTGTTTTTTAAATTTCTTTTTTATATAATATTTGTTAACAGAAAAAGAGTTCAAAAATTTAAATTAAATAGAAGTATTTTATTTTAAAGTCTTTTTTTACTTTAGACTAGAGTACGGGGAATTGGAAGCCGCAGACCTCCCACTAGGAAATCCCAACATAATTTGGATAAGGAAGACTTCTTTAATGATGAAAAAACATTTGTGAATAATATTTCTGAAAGCTCTTCATATTGTCAAGATGACTTTTTGAATCCTCCTCACAATAATGAACCCCTTACAGTATTACCTTATCATGAGTCTACCATGAGTAGTCAACAAAATGTCTCAAAAAACAATTTACTTGAAAATGATATTTTTTCTTCAATATATTCTAAAGATGATGAGTTTAAAGAAAATATATTTTCTGATGCAGGAACATTAAAAAATGAACTTGGTCCTAATTTATTTGAATCATCTCAGCAGGAAAACAAACTATCAAGTTTAGTGTCTATAGACACATTGACTTCTGCTAATATGTTTAATGAAGGATCTAATAATGTTAACTTTACAGAAAAAAAAGAAAAAAGTGTAGATGACATTTTTGCTTCAGAAAGTGATGTGTTTAATTTTTCATCAAAAAATTCCCTCAAAAAAAGTAAAGAAAAAAAGGTAAGATTTTTTATTATTCAAGCATTGAACAACAAATTAAAGTACATTTAAATTAGCATTTTAAACTTTTACAGATTAAAGGATATATATATATATATATATATATATATATATATATATATATATATATATATATATGCACACACACAGCCCTCGGAATGAGGGTTGGCATTCAGCTGAATGCCAACCTGTCACTGTCTGTGGTCGGTAAAATAATGCAGACCTCAGAATTTTAAAACTCAATTTTATTTTCCATTTCAAATAAATTAAAAAGGTAAAACAAGAGTTTTACTTAAAGTCAAAATAAAGTAATTAAAACAAACGTTCTATTTAAATTCTCAATACAAACCTTTTAATTAAATTGTACACAAAACAAATAAAATAAAATTGGAATAAAGATCGTTTTAATTTCTAAACAAAATTAAAGAACATTTAATTTTTAAACAAAACAGTTTTTTAAAAATTATTTCAAAATAAAAACAGCAGAAAAAAGCAGAAAAAGTTTCATTTAAAAAAATTTTTGGAAACCATTGACATTTAACTAAAACTTGGCAAGCTCAGTTCTAGTTTAATGTCAATTTTATGCTAAATGTTTGCAAATTTGTTGATTTGTCAAACTTTGTTTCAAAATTTTGTGCATTATTTTTTCTATTTCTGAGGGTTGTATATATACACATATATTTGTATATATATATATATATACATATGTGTATCTAAATAGTCCTGCATGGTAATTGAAAAGTTTCTTCCGTAAACTGTAGTTTTAAATGGAATGTTAGAAAAACCAGACCAGAAAAAGTTTAAAAACTTGAATAAAGTTTTTTTTTTTAATGATAAATTTTTTACCTAAACCAAACCCTTAGTTGATGTAGTGGCACTCCCCTGTAGCAGCAGGCTATTAGATAATCGATGTAGCTCATATCCTCACATGTTTTACCTATTTATCAGTAAATGTAGCAAAACAAAAACACTGTTAATTGAAAAAACTTTCTGGTCATTATTGTTCCGGTTTTTTTAAAAACATCAAAACTTAATGTACTTCCGCATTATTTTAACTTAGAGATGGGCTAATTCTGATTCCAATTGCGATTCTTTGTTGCAATTCTGATTCTTTGCAGATTTCGATTCTGTTGCAATTTTGCAAATAAAATAATTTTGCAAATTATTTTAATTACGCTAATAGTGTTAATGCAATTAAAATGATAATTAAATTTGTGGTAATTAAAAATGCTTTGTCAATTTAACACTTAAGCAAACTTTAACGGTGAAAAAATCTGCAACATTTCTATTGGTACAGGTGGTTAAGAACTTAATAAATAATATAATAGTTAGTGATCGACCAAAACAGAAAAAATGCCGAAACCGAAATAAAGCAAAATTTTGAGTACTCAAATTTGGTGCCGAAACCGAAATTTCGGCAAATATTTTACCAAAACCGATACTGAAATATCGGCTAGTCAAAATTTATTTTATTAGAAAAATTTATTTGTTTAAAATAAATTTTTATAAATGCAATTTTACATTTGTTGTATTTTTATACTCGTATTATGTTAAAATTAATTACACGTGTATCCCAAAATGAGATTTATAAGTTAATAGTGAAATTTAACAACTGGCAGGTTTTCTCTGCAAAACAAAATTTTTTTTGAGGTATTTTGTGAAAATTTTCAATATTTTTGTGAAAATTCTCAAAATATTTAGTGAAAATTCTAAAAAATAACTGTTTTTTTAAATTAGATAAGATTTGGTTTTCAGTGTGTTTTTTAACGAATATTCCGTTTTTACTGAATTTATAAAAAGTACTGAAACCGAAATTTTGGTATCGGTACAAATTGAAATTTCGGCCGAAATTGAAACAGAATTTCGGTCCATCACTAATAATAGTGATATGCAGAATGTATTTTGTATAGAACTTATTATTAATAATTAGCAAATAATAATATAGTCCTAAGTAATAGTATAAGAGATTAGATATACAGAATGTTATTTTTTCAGTATTTATATGTGTGCCTAATATTAGTATTGCCTAATTTTAGTATAGTTAAGAAATGGCAGGTTCTTGTTTAAAAACGCTAGCAATTCCACTTGCTCTGGAGTTAATCAGTTTTTTCATATTTATAAATTTGGATTTCCTCCAGTATTCAAACACGTTTTCGTGACTTGCGAGTAGAGGTACTCTGCTACTTCCTCTCCCATTGTGCAATACAAAGTTTTAATCTAAATTTATAAAAGACATTTAGTTCATTGATCCACAATATTCAAAGTACAATAAAAATACAGAAGCCTTTACAATATTTATTACAGAGTTTGTGTTGATCAGTTATATAATGGTTGTGTTAATCAGTTAACCAGGCAGCACTTGGAGCAGGTGTGTGGCATTTTTGATTTTCAGCGACTGTAATTTCAAGATCCTTGTCTAAGTCACCGAATAATAAAATCAATAACAGCATGCTCAGCCCTTGTCTTGCTCCTAAAAATGTTGTTTTTAAATCATATTATAAAACCATATAATTTTTCAAATAAAAAAAAGTTGTAAAAATGTTTATGTTTAACTATGCACTAAAAATTCTTATAACATTCATTAAATTTTTTGTTGAATTTAAATTTATTTTTTTAAAAAAACCCGTAAAAACAGGTACTTATATCTGAATCACAGATAAACAGTGGTTTGCGCAACGTGTACCAAAGTGTTGAAAATTTGTTAAAGTTATTTGTAAAATTATTTTATTTTCATAACTTAAAAAAGTGTATGTAGTTTTACTATCTATATATATAAAACTTTTTTTATTTATTATTGATTAGAAATAATTTTAAAAATATTTGAAACTTATACAAAACATTATTTAACTTGCCATGAATTTTCCTTTTCAGTAGGTATCTGCTTGCTTAACATCAAGTCTAAATTTATGAATTGGCCAAAACTGGTTACAACACCGGCTACAACAGCTTAATACATTTTATCTGATTAGATATTAGTGCCCACTGCACAGACCGCTGCTTATCAGTAGGTTGTGTAGTGTCCCATTTTAAGATTTTTGAATTTTTTTTTTAAATAAGAAAACCACAACCAAAAATTGAATGAATGTTAAAAGTATTTTTAGTGGAAAATTGAACAAACACATAGCAAACATGTTTTTTGTTTAATAAAAAGTTTAGTTAAAAAATAAAATAGATAAATATTTAGAATCCAATAATAATGATTTATAATGTAATAAAAAATGAATAATATGGTTCTATTTATAATATTTTAGTTATAACACAGGTCAACAACAAAAAAAAAAATTACTGGTGTCCAAAATATTTTAATGAATTTGGGGTATTTTTGGGGTGCTGATTCTAAATATGCTATCAGTTTTGCCAGATTGGCTCAAGTTTTTGATATTTTGGTATCTTATTTATAGCACTTGTTGGTAAATGTGACGCATCATCTCATTAATTTCTTGGGATTAGTACTTGAACTGAGCAGTTCTCAATATAGTTTTTTGTTGATTAGTGTTCTAAAAGTTTGTTCATAGCTTGATTTTTGCACTAACTTTATGTTGTTGTCTGTTTTCCAGTGAAAAGCATGAACTCATCAAGAAGAAGTTGTCTTAACGATCCAGACTCATTCTGTTACATTTGTGGTGAATATACACTGCAAAAACATAGAAGAAATATAACAGACTTCATAAAAAAAGTGTATTTGGCCTATTTTGGGGTTATGCTTGGGGATCAAGACAAGTCTTGGGCACCACACATAGTGTGCAAAGCATGTATCGAATTATTTCAAAAATGGAGCAAAGGACAAAGAAAAAGCTTCAAATTTGGTGTTCCAATGGTGTGGAGAGAGCAAAAAAATCATCATGATGACTGTTATTTCTGTGCAGTGCAAGTGCAGGGATTCAATAAGCATAAGAAACAAAAATGGGAGTATCCTAACATGGAATCTGCAAGAAGGTCTGTCCCTCATTGTGAAGATGTGCCTGTACCTGTGTTTGCCATGTTACCTGACCTTTCCCCACCTGATGATGATGAAATGCAGGGTATGGAGCTAAGCATTAGTTCTGGAAGTGAACCAGAATATGAAGGAAGTTTCAGAACACCTACACAGTTTACCCAAGGAGAACTCAACGATCTAATAAGAGACCTCAACCTCTCAAAAAGTGCATCTAAACTTTTAGCTTCAAGGCTAAGTGAAAAAAATTGTCTGACGCCTGGAACTAAAATTACATCTTACAGGACCAGAGAAGAAGCACTTCTTCAATTTTTCTGCAAAGATGACCTACTTGTATATTGTAAGGATATTCCTGGCCTGATGCTGCAAATGGGTTTACAAATATATCGTCCTGAAGACTGGAGGCTTTTCATAGATAGTTCTAAAAGGAGTTTGAAATGTGTTTTGTTGAACAATGGCAATCAGTGTGCATCTCTTCCAGTAGCTCACTCAACTAAACTTGCAGAACAATACAAAAATGTCAAAATAGTCTTGGAGAAACTTTGCTACCATGAACATTCGTGGCTGATATGTGTTGATTTAAAAATGATCAACTTTTTACTTGGACAGCAAAGTGGATACACAAAGTATCCTTGCTTCATCTGCATGTGGGATAGTAGAGCAAAACATCAGCACTGGGAGAAACTGAATTGGCCTCCAAGGGACACCTTGACAGTAGGAGATCAAACATAGTGAACGAACCTTTGGTGAACAGGGAAAAAATCATTCTACCACCACTTCACATAAAGTTAGGATTAATGAAGCAGTTCGTAAAGGCATTAGACAAAGATGGTAATTGCTTCATGTACATCTGCAGATCTTTCCCTGTTCTTAGTAGCGAAAAATTGAAGGCAGGAATCTTTGATGGTCCTCAAACTCGGAAACTCATTAAAGATTCAAATTTTCCTAAGGAAATGACATTGAAGCTGCTGCATGGTGTAGTTTTGTGTTGGTAGTGAAGAACTTCTTGGGAAATAAAAAGGCAGACAATTATGAAGAACTGGTACAAAACATGCTGTTGAGATTTAGAAATCTGGGTGTACACACGAGCATTAAATTGCATTATCTTCACAGTCACTTGGACAGATTTCCAAAAAACCTTGGAGATTTTAGCGAAGTACAAGGAGAGAGATTTCATCAGGATATTATGGTGATGGAGGAAAGGTACCAAGGCAGATGGGACAGACATATGATGGCTGATTACTGCTGGAATCTACAGCGTGACTGCCCGAATAGCTCACATAGAAGAAAATCATATAAAAAGCACTTTTCCAGCGATTAAATGTCTCCTATCTTTCATGTCTTGTTCATTTTTGAAGATTACTTTCTAAAACTAGTTAAAATAAACTAAAATCAACATTTACTTTGTTAAATTTATTGTATTCATGACAATATCAATAAAGTTAATGCGCGTGTAGCAAATTACGTCTTTTTTTTACACAAAAATCTCAAAAACTTGAGCCAATCTGGCAAAACTGATGACATATTCAGAATCAGCACCCCAAAGTTACCCTAAAGTCGTTGAAATATCTTTGGCCCCAAAAATGCTGTTGACCTGTGTAATATGTAATTATTATTATTCATATTATTAATATATATAATTAAAATATAATTATTTATATAATCGTAATATTTATAATACTTAAAAAATATTTTTTTTATAGAAATGGGCTGCAATATTGAATTTTAAATGCACTAAGTATTTAAATATAATTTTATGCTTTTTAATTTATTATATTTTTTATACAAGATCATTTTCATTTTCCAGAGTTTTTTTTCCGCTTATCGATTCTTTTGCTACGTCATGTAAAAATAAACTGGTATTGTGGTTTACCCTCCTCTGGCTAATGGTCATATAAAAACCACATACCAAGGTTTGCAAAAACAAGTTCAGCTCACTTAAAAGCATCATAACCTTTTTTAAGGAACCAAAGTTAAGTGAGTTTTAAAAAAAAATAAAAGTAATTAAAAGTAGAAGTCAGAAGTTGGGGAGTGAAAAGATGGCATAGAAAAATGTGGACAGACCTGTCATTTAATCAAAACACAGCCACAAAGAAAACTCAACTCTCCATGGATTCATAAGTTTCAGAGTGCATATTTTTCCGGGAAACCAAACAAAGCAATTGGCGCCTCACAATACTTTGTAACAAATATGTTTAGTTTAAAAAGCGTGCGCAAATCTGTTAGGTAAAATGTAAACATGCATAATGTAAAGATAAAATGTAAAATACATTTTGATAAATTGTAAAATCATATTTTATTGCAAAGTGAAATGTTTATAAAAGATGTTTATTGGGCCTGTCAATATATGTACTCAATATTGTGTTGTAACAAGAATTAGACAAGAAAACCTATGATGTTTCATATTGAACATATTCTTTAATGTGCTTTCAAATTTAGAAACAAAGTACAGAATTTTTATAAATAGTGTAATATAAGTATAGATATAAAAAAAAAGATTAATCAAGTACATAAGCTAAGAGATCATCCATAAATTATGCAACGCAAAATTTAATTGTTAAAATAAAAAAAGAATAATAAAGTTTTACCCTGCCATCAAATATATATATTATGGAGATCTGGCTTCAATGCACAACTTAATAAAGGTTAATATTGAAGTATATGTGTATATATGTATATATATACATATATTTATACATATATATATATATATATATATATATATATATATATATATATATATATATATATATATATATATATATATACACATATATATCTTTAAATTTACAAATAGTCTCAGATTTTAGTGATTCAAACACTGGTACAAATTTTGGCTTTTATAAAGTTTTTTTCTAAATTATAACTGTTTTAAGGAGTTCTAGGTATAGACCCAAAAAAATTTGAGTAAGTTTATGTTAATTTTTTTGTGAAATCTTTTTTGTTGATATTTTTTTTTTTTCTTTGTCAATTTGATTAAGTTTCAAAGATTTATACTTTTATGCTAATTTTTCTAAGTTTTGCTAAACCTAAAGTTTTCTTTTACTCTTTTTTTTTTTGTTGCAACAAATTGTTTTTTCATCCACTTGTACATTTTGCTCAAAATCAGTAGTTTGCATGAAGTATGTCTTACTCAAAATCATTAGTTTCTATAAAGTATGTTTTGCCAACAAGTTACATGAATTGGTTCACATCTTTTAATAAAATTTAGATAATTTACAATAAATTTATGTATAATACTTTTGTTTTATTTTGTTTATTTTGCTAAAAAATTTTGTGATAAAAATACTCATTTTGGGCAGATGCTAATTGCATCCAGCTACTGTCTTGTAAAAGGCCTCCAATGCAAAGACTTTAGGATTAAGCAGAAAAACTCTGCTAATCAGTCACAAACCCCTTCATCATCTATTAGGCTGGTGTAGGTGTAAACCTGTGTTACATTGTTTCCTCCTTAGGATGATGAATGCTGGATCTTCTTGATTCACTCATAGGTTTTTGCTTGTGCCTCCTTGATAGTGGCTATGCAACTCTTCCTGTTATCTCCTAATGAGGGTACAACTCTAAAACCCAGTTTAATAGTTTTAAGGTTGGCTGATAGTAAATTTACAAACTCTGTAGAAGCTCTCAGAGAGGCTGATTCCATCAACAGCTGCAAAATATCAGAGTATTAGCAGTGTCATGTTGTGCATGGATGGTGTCCCTGTTAATGCTTTTAGTGTGGATTGTTGAGGCAACATAAGGAGCCCTATGTTACAACTTAGGGTTAACTAACAGGACTGAGACAACTGCACAGCTCATTGCTTAGAAGGCCATGCTCTATCTATGAATGAGTCAAGTTCTCATCAAACTTAAATCATTCCAAAAATAGCCCAAAATTTTAAGCATAAAAAACCATCTCCATCGCCTAACTGTTTTTAATACATCTTTTACAAATATTCATAGTCTGCAAAGCAACCTTCCATCAGTTGAGTCTTACCTTTTGTGAAATTCACTAGGCTTGTTTGTTCTTAGTGGGACTAATTTAAATTCCGCTATTCCTTTTTCAGATCTTAGTGTTGATGGGTACTATCCTTTGGTTTGCAAAGACTTCAATAGTCATATGCTTGAGGGTGTACATACGCATCAATTCACCTGTTTGTTGTGAAATCAGGTTTGAATCCTTTGACCATTCTTTCATGTGCTTCCACTTAGCACCTCTTCACTTTATCACCTTTCTATTTGTTCTTTATTATTTTCCTTCTTTCCAAAGCTGCATTCTTTTAGATGTAATTTCTGATCAAATTGACCATGCCCTCTCTTTTTACCCCTTTGCCAATATTGTTGTTATTATTGACTTTAATGCTCATCACACTGAATGACTTGGCTCTAATGCCACTGACCCTGCTGGCACTAAAGCCTATAACTTCTTTATTTCTCAATCTCTTACTCAGATAGTTAACTTTGTGACTAATTTTCCTGACAACCTTATTCATTTACCTTCACTCCTTTACTTATGTCTTGTCTCTGACCCTAGATTGTGTTCAGTTTCTCCCTTTTCTCCCTTAGTTACTTCTGACCACTCACTCATCGCATTACTTGCTACTACCCTAAAGCTGACTGGAATTCTTTTCATGATTTTCTTTGTGGCGGTCCTTGAGCTGATAAATGGGTCTTTTCTCTCTCAGCTGATAAATGCGCCTCTTACATAACCTCTTGGATTCAGGCAGGAATGAAAGCTTTCATTCCTTCTCATAGGTTTCAAGTCAAGCCTCATTTTACTCCATGGCTTTCACCATCTAGTGCAGCTATGAATTATATTGCCACTTTCTTCCTTCCTTTCCAATTAAACAGGTTAACCCATTATTAGACATTCAAATCACTCTAGCTTCTCTTGCTAAAGTCATATCTCAATTAAACTCCTCTACCACTTGTGGTCGAGACAACATTCCTGTCACAGTCTTACAAGATTGTTCATCAGAACTCGCTTCAGTTCTCTCTAAACTATTTAATAAGTGCTTGAGTGAGTCTTGTTTTCCTGCTTGCTGGAAAATGGCATCTATAGACAATATTTTATTGTCCATTAGATGGAGGCGAAGAGGCTAGAGATATTGCTCTTAAAATATCTGAAGCTTTTGACAAAGTTTGGCATGCTGGTCTTCTCCATAAGCTTGTTTCATATGGTGTATTTGGGTAAGTTTTTGAGATTATCAAATCATTTTTTTCTAACAGCTTTATTAAGTTATCCTCAAAGGCCAACACTCTTCTTCATTTCCAACAACTTCTGGGGTACCTCAAGATTCTATCTTTAGTCCTGTTTTATTTCTTATCTACATAAATGATTTTCCATTTACTTGATTCCATTCTCTACCTTTACAAATCTCTTATTCATCCCTGTATGGAATAATGTTGTCATATTTGTGCTGGTTCTTCTAATGATGCTCTTTCTCTTCTAGACAAAGTTCAAAAACACACTATAAACATACTCTATCTGCTAAGCTTGAGCCTCTTTCTCTTCATTGTAAAGTTGCATCTGTTTGCATCTATTTCTCTATCTGTTTCTCAATTACTATCATGGTTGCTCCTCAAAGGAGTTATTATCTCTAGTTCCATTAACTAAACCTTGTTCTTGTTTCACTCGTTATTTACCTAAGTCTCATTCGTTTACTGTAATTGTCCCTGCATGCTCTAAAAATATTTATTCTTCTAGATTTTTCCCCTTCACTTCAACCTTTTGGAACTCTCTTCCATCTTCATATTTTCCTGACTCATACAACCTACAACTTTTCAAGTCTTCTGTCAACCGTTTTCTTGCTTTATAACTCTATTCTTTTTTTTCCTTTGTTTTGGTAAAAAAAAAAAAACTTTAACTTTTTTTAACCAACAAAATTTTTTTTACCAAAACAATATCGTCCGGACTTTGTTAATTTTATAGGAGCCAAATTTGAGTTTTTTTGGGTGCCAAATTCATTTTTGGCATTAGTTTTAATGTTGCATTATGCATACATATATAGCAAAAACATTTGCTAAAAAATATAATCTTTTCTGTACTAAAAAGTGGAAAATAAACTTTTAAATTTAATAGTTCAGTAAACTAAAGATTGACAGCTCTGCACAAGATTTATATAGAAACATACCTGTCAATCTTTAGTTTACTGAACTATTAAATTGAAATCAAAAAGCTTATTTTCCACTTTTTAGTACAAAAAAGATTATATTTTTTAGCAAATGTTTTTGCTATATTTTATTTTCTACTTTTTAGTCTTTACAAAGAGTTACTATATTTAGCAATGCATTTGTCAAGAAATTTGTAATTAAATCAAGCTTTTTAGCCTTATTAAAGAAACAGATTTCCTGATTAAAAGGAGCGTAATATTTTTTTTTAAAGGATAAAAATTTTCCATATAAAATATAAAAGTAAAATAACATAAAATAAAAATATTTTATTTGCATTACCACCTTTGTTCTCCCACGTTTGTAGTATATTTTTATATTATTATTAAACAAAATTATGTTGAAACTTATTTTTTCAATTTTATTTAAAAAAAATTTTATTTAAAAAACAAAGTATTAAAAAAAGATTTAAAAAAAAAATACGAACCCACAAGCAATCTTAGCTGATTTTAAAAATAAAAAGATTTATTTGTAAAAGAGAAAGGGCTTCAGTGTATACACCAACTATCTTATAGCCTGCTGCCGCAAAGGAGTGGCACCACATTGATTGAGGGTTTAGGGCAATCTTTTCTTTCATTATTCTTTTTTTTTTTTTATGTAAAAGATGTATGCTATAAAGATAAACAAAACGAGCAATTGCTGAAATTAACTATTTGTGACACTATTCCGTTTTTACTATTTGCAACACTATTCCTTTTTTTTGTTTTCTACGCTGTTCGTTAAATTCATTTGTGACACTTTTCCTTTTTTTGCGACATTAGCCCTTTTTAATATAATCGACACCACTCTGAAGTTTATTTTTCGTATCATCAAATTGCTCATTGAGAAGCAGCTTCAACTGTAGTCCAATGAAAATATCTTATGTTACTTTTGCAGAACTTAATTTTGGGAATTTGGTCTCTAAAAGATTCATTGCATCACAATATTTGTCAAGTGCTTTCAAAAACTGTTGAATGAGGCCTAATTTTATATGTAAAGATCTCCGTTCAACTCAGGTCATCATCAGTGTCTTTAGCATCAGTGTGTATTTCTTCAAACAAGTAATCAAGTTTCTTGAGTACTAGAATGTGTGATTATAGTGTTGAGTGTAGTGTAGTGTAGTTGAGTGTAGTGATTGTGATTGTAGTGTTGAGTACTAGAAGTGTGATTGTAGTATTGAACGAGAAGCGGATTTAATGTTTGGATATGATATATATCCAGTTCTATTGGCAGTTAGAGAAAGATTAATGCAACAAAAATAACAATCATTGGAATGGTTTTGTGGATCACTCCAAATCATTCCAATGATTGAAATACCAAATGGTATGGGGTAACCAGTATTTAAACAAATGTTTACTCATAGAGACTACCTAATACAAAAATGTTGTGGTGGCCAAGTAGCCACATCTACTTTTATATCAAAATAAGCAGTATACAACTCGAATATGTTCATTAGTAGTATGATATTACATGCAATTTAATTTATTTCAAAATGCATGGCACACTAATCACTGTGCTACATCTGCTCTCTGCTTTAATATATTTTCAATCAAGACTACAGCCATTAGTGTAAAATGAATAATCAATTGGATAATTTAAAATAGAGTGAGAATTACTTTTAAAGTAATTCCTACTCCATTTTATAGTGAGAATTACTTTAAAAGTAATTCTCACTATAAAAAGTAGTTCTCACTTTAAAAGTATAGCAGTTATAGGCCACTCAAAACAAAAGATTAAAGCTTTAATCTTTTGTTTTGAGTGGCCTATAACTGCTTGGGTTTTAGAAAGTTTGCAGCTTAAAATCTAAACAGTTATAGGTCACTATGCAGTAATATTTATATATTATATTTACATAAATTGAATTCTATACTTTGATATGAATGTATTTTTACTATTGATTTAGGTACAAAATAAAGTTTATAGCATGAGAAAGTTTATCTTTTATGCATTCTGGATTTCTTTTAAAATCTGTAATATTTCTTACATCATTATTCTGTGCAAAGAATAATTTTGTGTTGCAATAGAACTGTTGCTACTAATGTTAATTTATTAATTCAATGGTTTTTCATTGCAGATTGATGAAACTAGTGATGACGAATTATTCTCTAATAAAAACCAGACTAAAAAAAGTTTATCAGTTGAAAAGGAAAATACTGTCAAAAAGGTTAAAAAAAAGTCAGCAAATCTGTTTGATGAAGAAAAATCAATATTTGATGATGTTGTTTCTTCATCAAAAAGAAATAAAAACAAAAAGGATGATTATGATATTTTTGGACAGACAAATGAGATTGATGGTAATATTTTTTAATATTTATATTTTTGTTCCTTTTTAGTCATAGAATAATTATTTTGTTTTCATGATAATTAGTTTAACATTTAAAATATATTTAACATATACTTTTAGTATTTTATACCTAATTACTCTAACTTCCGTTACCTCAAACTCTATTTTTGAGCTCCAGTTAAACCTTAACATTTTCACTTAAAAACCATTTTATAACTTTTCTAACCATTTTACCTGTCCCTTGATTAATATTTTTTTATCGATAAACTTAAACTTTAGAGGAAAAATAAAAATTTTTGTAAAAGAATTTTTTTTTTTAATAAATTAAATTGTTCTTTCAAAACTAATATAAAATTTCTTTCTCCAGTAAATTGCAAAACAGCAGGGCCGTACCGTGAATATTTTTAGTTTATAATCAACAATTTCATTGTAGTGGATATTCATGATGGCTAATGAACCAAGTCTATCTGCAGTCATACTGGCTCTCAACCATGTTCTTAATCTTCGCATTGCTGAAAAGCTGCATTCACATTCTGCGGACGTTGCGGGTAGTGTACATCCGATCTTTTGAAGCTCAAAGAGATTAGGATATTGATTTTCATCGCAGATTTTAATGGCTTTAGCTAGAGTGTTAGACCTATCTTCAGGTTTAATAACAGACCATTTTCTTTTCCAAAACATGAATTCTTGATCTACAGCTCTGAGTTTGGAAAATCACTTTTATACATTTCAACTAACTCCTGGAAAGCAGTTATCTCCTCACTACAAATTATCGAGGGAACCAAGCATAAAACCTTAGCAGCTATGCAATTTGTCTTTTGGAATCGTATTTTGATTTCTGAAATGATGGTGTCGAGAAAAAGTATAATCAAGGCCCATTTACAATATTCATGGGGACTCTCTGCAGGTACATTATTTCTGTAGGCCTGTCTCATAGTGATTCTGGGAATTGTTAGTTCTACAAATAATTTACTTAACATACGAGTAGCTTGTTGGTAAATTGCGTAAGTTTCCTTTTCAACATTTTTACGTAGATGGTTCAAATTATCGATTGTTTCTTGAATGTTACTGTATGCATACACAATATGCCTTGTAACCTCTCTGTTATATATGACAACAGGTGAAGTAAGTGGTACAAAGTTATAATACCAATTATGAATTTGAACTTAGTGAGTGCATTAAGGAGTGAGTTGGCCTCTTTTTCCTTTTGCGTCCCAATCCATACTAAACTCTATATTGAAATGCTCTATATTAGAGTGTATTCCTAAAATAATCTCTAATGCCTCTGCCATAAATGGTATAGCTAAATAAAAGTGTTCATATGCAGCATCTCTTTCTGACCATCTTGTTTTGCACATCCCTATCAAAATCTTTTATCTTCCAGTTGATTTACAACGGATCTCTGCAACATGCTCCAGCAAGCACTCTCTTTTCGGAGAGGTATTGAAATAAATGGATATATTTCTGTATACCTCCAAAATGTTATCAATGATTGGTATTTTTGATGTTGCAGCAATTGATAAATTCAAATTAACACCCTATAAATAAAATTTCGGACAAATTTTAATTGCATTTATTATGTAATTTATTTCATGCACGCAAAAAACCTTTATACTTATTTGAAAGAGGATTTTATAATCTATTTAAATTTAATTTAATTAAGTTAAAAATTTTATTTAAATATTGAAAATAAAATGGTCAAAGTAAAGGACCTCGAAAAAATTATGGAAATTTTTTTCCAAAAAAATCGAGAAAAAGGTAAAGCGTTTGTTGCTAAGCAGTTTATGAAATGGGTTTTACCCAGATCAACTGCTTACGATAAAATCGTAAAGTTGGAGAATGGATCTCTAAAAAGAAAAGTTGGAAGTGGTCGAATCGCTAAAGTAGCTACTAAAGAAAATATTCCAAAAATTGCTGCATTTTTTGAAAATAAGTCAGGGTGACTCCAAAAGAAAGTAGCTCAAGTTTTTAATGGTAGTCAAACTCGAATTTCCCAAGTATTAAAAACAATGACTAACATTCGAACTTTCAAAAAAACAAATCGTCCAGATCGTAGCCATCAGCAGAAGAAAGCAATGCGTCCTAAATGTCAGAAATTGTACGAAAATTATAAAAACTTGGATTTTGTTATGGATGATGAAAGCTATTTTACCTTAAACAATAGCACATTAGCTGGTAATGATAGGTTTTATGCCGCTGATTCATCTCAATGTTCTGACCAAGTAAGATACAATTTGCGTAAAAAGTACGAGGACAAGCTCTTAGTTTCTTGTTGCATCAGCCCTCGTAGAATAAGCCCTCTTTATATTCATTACAGTAAGCAGGCAATCAACCAGTACACTTATAAATAGATACTAGAAAAAACTTTACTTCCTCTAGTATCAGAATATTATAAAAAAGACAATGAGTTTATCTTCTGGCCTGATCTAGCTCGATCACATTACGCAAAGTCAGTCATCGACTTTTTAAAATTGAAACAAATCAAAGTTGTACCCAAAGATATAAACCCAGCTAACGTTCCAGAAGCAAGACCAATTGAAAACTTTTGAGGTGATTTAAAACGGCTAGTGTACAAGAATAATTAGAGAGCTGAGAATTTGGAAGAGCATGAAGCAAGAATTAGATATTGTTATTCAAAGATGAATTAAAAAATTTTCTTACTCAAATGAAACATCTTTCAAAAAAACTTTATAATATTGCTAAATATGGTATTTGAAATAATTATTTTAATATATTTATAAGCTGCGTATACTAACATATTGATAGTTGAAATATTAAATAATAAAACTTATTAGTTCTTAAAATATTAATTTTTAAATTTTGTCCAAAATTTTATTTATGAGGTGTTATGTGAGCTGCAATGTGTTACAATTTCTTTTGGTGATCTTTTTAAAATATAGCTGGCAACAGCTTTTTTTACAAATTGCATGTTTGGTGCGCCATTGTAACACTGGCCTCTAAAAGAACTAAGATCAATTCGACTTACGCCGTAAAATTTCATCAAGCTTTCCCCAATATGTTTGCCTGTTATCCTGTCAAGATTCAAAAAGTCAAGAAATACTTCTCTAATTTTTTTTTCTCCGTTCACGTATCTCATATATACTGATAGAATTTGTTGGTTTGCAGTTGTTATCTTGTCTGCTGAAATTGAATTGTAATTTGCAGCTTTGATTTCATTAATTAGCCGCACTTGTATACATTTCTTTCCAATTATATCAATTAATTCATTTTGACTCTTGGGGCTAAGGTAGCTGACATCTTTGCGTAATGGTGTTTGTATATGTGCATTAAGTTCAGCGTTATGGCGAGCTATTTCTTGCACAATTGCAAGAAAGTTTCCAGGATTACCTTTTTGGTCTGAGTTTTCCATACACTTTTCATAAGTTCCACGAAATGCAAGTCCTTGTTTACCCATCAAATGCACTATTCTACCTAATGTTTCGGTTTTTTAAAGTGCTATCGCTTTGTAATGGAATGGTTTGTCTTAGATCTTCAAAACGACAATAAATGCCATTAGCTTGTTCGATAGCTTCCTTATGGTATCTATTGCCTATATGTAGTTTTTGTTTCTCTAAAACATTGTGCCTTTCCTTATATCTACGGTTAACAAAAGCTCCCGAAGATTTTTTTTATTCTGCTTTAGAAATAAAGTGCAGTATATGCAGTAGACTGCGCCTTCACTTTTGCTGTAGACAAATCCATTTTGAAAATTTCTTCTTTACAAGCGCGTTTGCAACCATGTTTTAATGCTTTGGGAAATTGAAAATGTATCTTCTGATTTATATTATTCGTAAACATTTTGTATATTTCATGTGGTGATAATTCTTGATTTTCGCGCAAGAGTTCGTCAATATCATATCGTTTTTCTTCTTCTTTAAAATCACGTTCTTTTAAATTTGTTTGGTCTACTTCGCATGACAAGCTTTTGTTAACATTATTATCATCTTTAAGACTTCCTCTTTTTCTTCTACTTCGGGTAACGTTTTATCGGTTGCATTTTGAGAACTGTCGATAATAAAAAAACACTTGAAACGTAAGTAATTAATAATAAACTTTCAGATCTTAAACTATACCAAAATTAAAAAAACTCGCGTAAACATTACAATAAAAAACAAGTAATAACAAAAGTACTATCATAAAAAAATTTAACGTATAGATAATATCTATATCTAGTTAATATCTATATCTAGTTAATATCAAACTAATCAAACTGATTATTATAAAAAGAAAATCAAAATAACTTTTTTACTTCAAATATCCAGCTAACGATTTGCATTTCTTTGCAGCATTTTGAAGCTCTTTTCTATCAGCTGCTCGTTTCCTAATTTGGTTAGTCATGTTAACTCTATCGTTTGCTTTTAAAAGTGAATTAGCATTAGTAGAGAATTGTAATTACAGTCTAAACTCAGGAGAGACTATTTGTCATTTTTTGTTTACAAAAGATTTCACAATGCAATGACTTGTAATGACGCCTTACGTTTGTGAAACAATAAAGTAAAAATTGTTTCATGAGAATGATTCATAAAAATCAAATAATTATCATAAAAATTTTGATTAAATACTTTGACATCGAAAAGAATCTAGAAATTATTTTTGGCGTCAAATTAAAAAAGGCACTTTGCATTAAAAGGGGGGTCGATCGCACCCAACGACCCCCCTTTTTATACAAATTTACTGTTTGCATTTGACTTTTGACAAATTTTCACCTAACTCTGTTCTTATGTGTATTTTTATATGTGGTATTCTTTAATTTGAGTTTTACAAAAAAATTTCAAATGCAAGGATAATTTTGTAAGATCTCCTTTTTAATGGTATTTGCAGTCATTTTCACATAAAATAGTTACACTCGCAAGTTCTGCAACAAAATACACGTTTATTTAAAATGTAATGAAGATCCTGCACTGTAATGTAAATATATAAGAGTTTTTTATAATCAATCAAAGAAAATTTGTTTTTTAAAACCCCAATTTGATTGTGGCTAAGTGTAGGTGGAGCTTGTAAACTTTAGATGGTAGTCTTTAGTCGTATCACAAAAATACTCAGTACTTATCTGCAAAACAAGTTAGTGCCAGGAAGGGCATCTAGTTATAAACAGTTGCCTAAACTTTATGCCTAGTGTTTAAAAAAACAGTGACATTATGGAAATCTGTTCAAACCACATAAGTGTGGAATCATAGGTTTTAAAAGAAAGAAAAGTATTATGCTCACATTTTCCTTAATAATTATACTGTGATCAAATTTTTAAATCAAATCACATGCGCGTGCACACACACACACACACACATGCACATATATTTTTTTAAAAAGTTTAAAAACATTAAAATATTTATTAATGATAATAATAATTGTTAAATAAATATATAAATATACGATTAATATTTTTATTACTATTTATATTAATAATTTCTTGAAGTACAATTCTATACTCTCCACATTATTTTTAAAAGCAAAAAAATAAAATTATTTTAGGGCGCTTAACTGCAGGATTACCGTATATCTAATCAACATTTTTGTTTAAGAAATGTTCTTAAAAAAAGAAATGCGATTTGCTAAATGCTCTCCAGCCGCTATAATTAGTAAAATCTTTACTTGAACAAACTATAATATAAAAGAGTTTAAAAAAACTGTATAAGCAACTAAACAATTGAGTTGGATTTTGTTTCTTTTTTTTTTTATTAAGCGTTACTGTGTTTTCCAGATCTATAACGCTTACTGCTTCTAATAAAAATAAAAATGCCGTAAAGAAATATTTTGTTAGCAACTATAGTATATTTTTAAAAAAGTTTAAACGTAGCAATTAATTTAGTGCTTCTGTCTTAACACGTAAAATTGGGCTAATCGAAACAAGAAGCTCTACTAACCAACTGTGTTGTCGAGGATTTGAGCACTAATATTGTAGGCCCTTTGTAGTTTTTATGCATTTTTGGTTAAATAATTTATCAATAATTTGAAATTTCATTGATATTTGAATATATATTGATGATAAAAATATACTAAAACAAAGTTTGAAAATTAAAATTACAAAAATAAAGCCAAAAATAAAAATAAAGTAGAGGATTTTTTTTTCCTAATAAGTTTACACAAATTACTTTTCTTTGTTTTGACTATTTATCTCTAGACCTCCTGATGTTTGGGTAGTCTGGTAAGCAGCTTGCATATTTGAAATTTTATCATATTATTCACGCTTAGTATGTGTTTATTGCATTTTTAATGCGAAATTAATGATATTAAAACTAATAGAAGTTTTCAAAGAGACTTGACAATTTAAAAAGGGTAATTTTACGGATCGTTAGATCGTGCAATTAAGAATTGAAGCCGTTAATACATGATTTACTCGTTTAAAGTTAATACATGATTTACTCGTTTAAGACCAATGCTCGAATACGCATTTGATTCAAAAAATAGATTCTTTAGCTGTCAAATAACTTAAACATGGTTAAGCTATGTTTTCGGTTCCAGCTATTTATGAAATCAAGTTTAATATTTATCTTTGCAGTAACGTCTTGCTTAATTTTTTGTTTTTGTTTTTTGTGTCTCCAAAATATTTCAATTTGAAGCGTTAAAGTAAACAAGCTAGTAAATATCAATACTGTGAACTCTTTTATTTATTTTCGATTTGTTATCTAAAGACAAAAAAAAGCAATATGATTCGTAGATTTATAAAAAAGCAATCTGATTTATTTGATTATTCCATCTTTAGTCGTAGTAATCGGATAGGAATTGGCGGCAAATATTTGTAATTGGTAATCTGTTTTTTTTTCCATAGTTTTGCAATAGGTTTTAAGACAAATTAAAAATAATTAAATTAAGAAAAGACTTTAATGTTTTAATTAAATGTTTAAATTATGGTAAAATACGGCTCCGTTTGTTGTGAAAAATGCAAAGAATGATTAAGTCTTGCCATATTAACAATTTATAAGTTGTTATTATTATATTATTTGATAATAAATTTTATAAAATTACTTTTAAAGTTATTTTTCGCTTTTTTAAAAATATTTTTCGCTTTTTTAAAAATATTTTATCATTTTGTAATTTTTAAATTACATTAAATGCTCAAGTACTACAATTTATTATATACTCAAGTACTTGCATTTCATCTCTGTTTTTTGAAGGTTTTCTAGTTGTTTTGGACCAATTACTTGAGAAGTTGACAATAGCACCTCTTGTTATTTCTTTAAAAAAAAAATGCTTATTTAATAATTTTAAAAAACAACAACAAGAGCAAGTTATTTCAAACAAAAAGCGCTCGACTCTTTTTGTTTGAAATTTTATTTTTAAACAATCTAATGTTTATAATTTTTTAAATATACGATAAATAGTTTTTAATAAACTTAATGTAGCGTTTTCATTTATTTCATTGTGTAACTATGTAATATGTATATTGTTGCTACAAAAAAAAAATCACTTAAACGTGTTATCTTCATAAAAGATAGTATTTTATGTATCTTTCTACTTATAAATTTTGAATAAAGCGTTAAAAATTGTTATGTTGGCTTATTTAAGTCATTTATATAAAGTTTCTTAAAATTCTTTTCTTTTTCTTTCAATATGGCTCCAGCGCGTTTAATTCTGCAATAGGAATGTTTTTTTATTTGTTTCTTACAACGGAGATATAACCGCTGTGATTATTTAAAGTAAGTCTTTAATCACCTGGTTTCTAAAAAAGAATTTAATAGAACCCAAAAACACGTCTTTTGGATAATTCTGCGAAATAATGTTAAGAAAGTATATTGTGATAATTCTCATTAAGTTTCAACTAAAAACTTATAAAATCAAGTTATACACTTTTTATTTAAAAAACTCAGTAATAAAGCTACAACTCGATTTTTTCGTTTTTGTTATCAAAAATTTATTCATGAATTTTTTAAACAGTTTATTACAAATTTTACACCGCAGAGTTCGCTTCATCACTTTTGGCATGGAAATTTCGATAAATATTAATTATAAGCATAATTGCTATTTTTTTTTATTTTTTTTTTGCTTCTATAACAAACAGTTTTAATAAACTCCGACGTTACCCAAAATGTTGGACAAAAATAACAAGAATACTTATTTACTTTTTTCGTTTTTTAATTATTTCATAAAACTGTATTCCTTGGGTTATCTAGAAATAATCTAGCAATGACTAGATTATAACTATATTAGACTATAACTTAATTACATTTTTGTTATTAATAAAATTCTACAACTTTTTGTAAAAAAATTTATGAGTAATAAATTTACTAGTTTTTTTTTTTTTTTTTCCTTTTTTTTCGCATTCATATAACTTGATTTTTCATCTTAGATATATTTTCTACTCAACCGAAAACCAAATCAGCGAAGAAAATTTCGAAACCTATTAAAAAAACTGAGCCGGTTTCTATTTTTGACGATCCACTAAGCAAATAATTTTTTTTACGGAGTATTTGTTATATAATGATTTAATATATTTAATTTTTTTATTTTTATACTTTTTTTCAGTTTTTGTTTAAAATATAAAATATCTTTTTGTTTATATAAATATCGTCTTCGTTTTTGCTGTTTTTACAGCTTAAAAAAAAAAAGTAATTTAGTTATTTGATACGTTTTTTAATTTTGATTACATTAAATATGCTTAATGTTTATCAGCCGAAACAAGGCCAATTTTTTTTTAAATAATTAAATTTTGAAGTTAGAAAAAAAATTATTTAAATTTACTTCAGAATTCTAAAAGTTTGTTGCAAAAAATTTTTTAAAAATCTTTAATATTCCGCGCCAAAGTATCTATGCTCTCAATTTGATTGGGTAAAAAAATTCATTCATTGTTTTCATACTACCACTAAAGTCGTAGTATTTTAAACCAATCATAGAATTTTATTCAAACGCAGCTGCAAAAACTATCCAATCATGTATATTTATGTCCATTGTTGTTTTTGTTTTTAACGTTAAAAAAAAAATCTCCTCGTGCTGCAGAATTTTTTTTTTTTTTTGATCTCGATATTTTTCTCGAAGTCGCTTGTGTTTTTTTTAAAGCTGGTAGTTTTTCTTAGTTTTAATACGTTTCTTAGTGTCGATCTTAAAGATGTTAGTTACGGAATTAAATGTAGAAACTGAACTTTTTCATGGAATTCCTCTTACCAAAAAAATGCGCGACGAATCGCAATGTTCTGCTGAAAATAGTCATGTTTTGGATAGTACAATAAGAAATTTAGAATTAGATGGTGTAAAAGAACTTTTCCAAGATTATGATCTAAAAGAAACTGAAGAAGTTGCTTGTGTTATCTGTGGTAAGAAATAGTTTACAGCGAGTTTTAATAAATTTTAGTTTCTTTTTATAAAATTTTGTTTTTTCAGTGATTTTTCTACACTCTTACCAGTTTATGTGGTTTGTCTTTTACATATACCTTGCTTTCCATTTCTATATAATTTATTTCATAACTTTGAATTTGAAAATTTTAACAACTAGGTGATGACCATATTTTATCACGCGCTATATTTTTACAATTTTTTAGGTAAACACTATAAAAGCAAGGTATGTGTCAAAAAGCATCTTTGGGAGCATAGTATATACTGGGATATGTTTGACGGTTTAAAAAAACAACAGCGGGTTTTGTCAATACAGGCAGCCATTATCCTCTCTATCAAGTTCAATCCATCTTTATCGTTACTTCTTGTTACGCAATCAAGTAATAAAAAAAAGTCTATAGATAAATCAGGTGATAAAGTCATCGTAGATAAAAACAATCAACGAAAAAGAAAGTTAGAGAATTTAACGACACAGACTTCATTTCCTGTTTCAACTAATTATAAGCCTACTTTGCAAGCAATACCATCTCTGGATATTACCTGCGTTTAATGTGACTCTACTTCTCGAACAAAAAATATTTTGTAGAAGACACGTCTTTTTTGACCGTTTTAGAGTGGAATTTTAGCTTATAGACAATTGAAAGCCATCTGAGAAATTGGTAGTTGACAGTCTCTCTTAATGACACAAGAAACTTGTCATAACATGAATGGTCTCAATAATCCCGCAGAACTAAAAATCTTTTTATCGGGTGTTACGCTTCGAATGTGTATTATGAAATTCTGCATGGTTATTTGATCTTCATGGTTTGGTGTGCGCGTTCAACAGTCAGGGTATTTCTTGCATCGCGCTATTGCCTTCAAATTAACGCTAGTCTTGATATATAAAAATGTATCTAAAGTACCATTGTTAATAACTGTGAAAACACTTTTTATATTAAAATTAATTATATTCAAAATTAATGTATATTTTAGCTTGCTAGGTTTGTATATTTTCTTTATGTAAATGCAAATAAAAAATTTTCGAGTGTTTGCGTGTACAAGTTATTAGATTCAAGACGTTTTTTAAACGTATTTGATGAATGAAAGTATTATTTAGCTGAAAGCACTTTTACAAACGGATTATGGTACAGAATGCTTTCTGTCTTCAAACAAAAGTTTATCCTTAACTTTATAAATGCGCGACTTATCTTTTATTTTTTTTTATTTTTTTTTTAACAAAGCGCTTGTGTTAAAAAAAAAAAAAAAAAAAAAAAAGGTTCTTTTTTATTTGTATTCCTTTATTTGATTCGTTGTATATGAACTAAGATGTTAAATCAATATATACTTATGCCCAATGAAACTTTTTATATTAAAAAAATTACTTTTACTGTTGAATACCTATAATTGTCTCAAAGTTAATTCGTGTTCGAATATTTGCTGGCTTCGTAGGTAAATGAGTAATATAAAAGTGCAGCTGTATAAAGAACAAAATTAAAAGACTGATTACTTAACTTTTTTTCATAAGCATAATTTTAGAAGTCAGTTACATGAACTTCTCTTCAAAAATTTCTCATGAAAATTTTTACTTGTCTTCTGTATATGTGTTTAAAAACAAGTACCAAAATAAAACGTTTCCGCTTGTTTTATAGACTAAATAATTGTCATAACGAAGAAAACGTGATTTGATATTCATAAGGTATTCTTTAGGTACTTACAATATTAAAGCGAACCATAATATGAAATTAAGACTGCAAACCTTATTTCACAAACAGTGAAATAAAAGAACATCAAACAAAAATTCTATTTTTCGAACATGTTCATTTAATTGTTTAATTCTAACTTGTGCTATCTATTTGACCTGGTTCACCCCGGCTTTTTTGATCAATCTTTAAATAAAAATTCTTCGTGTTAGTGCATAGGAAACTTAGCGACAGATATTTTAAATTGAAAGCAAATTCTTTCTAAAGACTACGTGTCTAATATGACAACCAATGCTAAGAGGACTTTATTTTTTTTATATAGTTTGCAATTTTTTTTATTTTTAACACTGTTTGTCGCTTACATTGCGTTATATAAATATATTATGCCTGCTGGCAATCGATTTCAAATTGTAAAAGTTATAAATAACTATATTCTACCGCAATGTCGCCAGCCGAGCTATAGTGAGCTTACTCTGGCTTGCGGTAACACGACGCTTTGGGAAAATAGAATTTTTTATCCCGATCTTCTAACAAATTTAAGTTTGTCTACTTTCAAACTAGACGTGAAGCCGGGCTTTGTCGTTCTCACTATTCACACAGTTGATAATTTAGGACGAACTCGAAAAAATGGAGGTGATTTTTGGTGGGTTAGAGTGGTGGAACCTGTCTTTTTTCTTGTACCTATAATGGATTTTTTAAATGGGACTTATCAAGGAGTTTTTACATTACACGAAAATGGGATTTACAAATTAGAGATATTACTTGAGTTTAGTTACTGCGAGGGGGCTTATGATCCACCTCGTTATTGGTTCAAAAGAGGTAATTAAATTGTTATAAATGTTTTTTATGTATTTCTTTATTAAGCTCTATTTTATTATTTACAATTTGAAATTTAGTTTACATAACGAACACAAAGATTAAAAATGATTATAAATAATAGTAAAACTACAACAACAAAAAAAAAAGTATAAAATATAATTACAAATTAAATTATTTGTGGTATCATAAGAAAGAAAACAAATCATAATCATTAGCTAAGAAAAAAAAAATAGGCTCATATGTGTATTGCTTTTATATTTTACGACTCGTATTTGTATTACTATTATATTTTACGACTCATGACTCCTATGTGCAGAGCTGTGGCTAGACTGCTCTACACCCCTAATTGGGAGGGGAGCAGGGGGAGCTAGTTAAGAGGGCTATTTTGGAAGTTTATCCTTTTAAAGTAATTCTTGTCCTAATGATAGTTTTTTATTATTTTTTATTTGGGAAGGGGGGGGGGAGGAAGTGCCTCCAAACCACTAGCAAACTGCACACCCACAGCACTGCAATTGTGTATTACTTTTCAATTTTACGATTCATAGTTACTCAGTATTACTTTTACCCATACTCCTTATTCTAGTGTAAACTTAAAAACAAAGTCGTGATTTGTGACAAGTTATTTGTCACTTTACATATGTAAACAATACAAGTATTTCTAGCCGTATAACTTTTTTTCGATAAAATTTTAATAACTTTCTGCGAAATCATATTTAAGATAACCAATTAAAACTCATTGAAATTACATTTTTTATAAACCAAAGATTCATTACTTTTGCCCATATTCTTTATTTGAGTGCAACCCTCAGAAAAAAATTATAATGTGCAACAAGTTATTTGTTTGTCACAGTACATATACAAACATTATAAAAAATTCTAGCTGTTTAATTGATTAGCCTCACAAGACTTACATGTTTTCTGTAATGTAGTTTGTAAACATGTTAAACTATGCAAAAAGTATGTACAGTTGATTTAAAATAAAAAACTTGAACAAAAACTCGAGTTGATTTAAAATAATAAAGTCGAACCTACAAGAGCTCAGAAATAAGCTAATAGTTCAAACTACTTCTGTACAATATTTTTTAATATTAATTGCTGTTTACCTTGTTATGTTATAAAACTTTGAAGCATTATTGCGGAGGCCAACTAATGATTAACAGGTACATAAATATTGATATATATTATTTGCTATATAATCAAAATAAAATCCCTTATTTACACTGTAAACAAAAACACAGTAAAAATAACGAGCGTAAAGTTTCATTTTTATGAAATGGGATACTGATTAAATGTTGTTAGTTAAAAGTCTTGGAAAAATAAAAACATTGAAGATAATACATACTTTTCAATTTCTTATAAAAACAAAGAGTATTAATATCATTAAACCCAGAGACTTTTATTATTTAAACGCCTTTTTAAGATACGAAGGTCTTTATTAAATAAAACCTTAATAAGATATACTTATATTTTTCAATAAAGTATACCTTTGTAATTATTTGCTATTTATATGTGTTTTTACTAATCATTGTAAAAACACATATGCATAAAGCATATGTATTTTTCAACTTTGAAAACCAAAATTGCACTTGTTATTGTTAAGCGATGTTCATTTAATTTATTTATTGATTTATTCATTCAATTACTCATCCGCGTTCGTTTTCATATAAATAATGGTTGATTCACTTTTTTTTAATTCTGAATTACAAAAGTTACTTTTTTTAATGTTTATCAACTTTAAAAGTGGAGTTTTCTTATATAGATGTTAAATATGAATCCTGAAAATTATAATGAAGCATACCACATATAAGCATACTACAGTATAAGTTTAAATAAGCCCCCTACAGTTAAAATAAGTTGAAATGAGCCACCCAAAGTTATAATGAAGCATACATACATATAAACATACTACTGTATAAGTTGAAATAAGCCTCCTTTTTTATCTTAAAGTTTGATTTTTATTCTATAAGTTAGAAAAGAACAGATAGAACCTTACTCTGCTCACCACTAGTTTCTCGTAGAATGTACAATAAGTTAAAGAGAGCTACGAATAAACAGAACCTCATTTTTAACTTATACAATATAAATCTTTTTTGAAATTTTACTCTCATTACACTGAACTTAAAACTTCAATCTAGCATTTGATCGTATATTTTATTAACTTCTCTCTCTCTCTCTCTCTCTCTCTCTCTCTCTCTCTATATATATATATATATATATATATATATATATATATATATATATATATATATATATATATATGTATATATATATATATACTTTTTTTTTTTGTTATTTCCCCTCCCCAAGGCCCAGAAGGCCACTACAGATGAGGAGGCTATAACCCTCTTTCAACTCTATAACTCCGAAACACGAACCTTGACGAACAAGGCCGCTGCGCGGAGAAACAAGTTGAGCGCGGTACTACCAGGGACGTGGTGGGGATCGAACTCGGAACCTCTCGCTTATGAAGCGAGCGCACTACCACTACACCACTACCGCAATAAATATATATGTATATATATTTATTTATATATACACACACACACATATATATATATATATATATATATATATATATATATATATATATATATATATATATATATATATATATATATATAATAAAATATATATATATATATATATATATATATATATATATATATATATATATATATATATATATATATATATATATATACATATACATATACATATACATATACATATACATATAGAACACTTATTGATATAAGTGTATTTTTTTCTGAAATATTTTTATTTTGTATAAATAAATAACAACCATTCATCAAAAATTACTCCTAAGATGTCATGAATTGTTTTTCCTTTAAATCTTCTGTTGATTAATAAATTAAATAATAAACATACATGATAAAAAAAAAGAGAGAATTTAGTTAGATTTATAAAACAATATAACATTTTTTCAACAAGTCGATTCCTTATAAGTCATTTATTTTAAATTCATCATTTAGTATTTTAAATAAATCATTTGTAAAGAGTTATTTTTGATATAAATTTGATAATTACGTCATCAAGTTTTACAAATTTGTTTTTTTCTTTTACGTTTTGAATAACTTCGCTTTGACTAATAACTAAGCTTTGAAGTCACGATCAGATTTCTTAGATTTTTTTTGTAATTATGAAAATTGGTTGGCCGTTATATTATCAAGTATTATTAAAGATATATTATTATTGTTGTTGTTGTTGTTGTTATTATTATTATTATTATTATTATTATTATTATTATTATTATTATTATTATTATTATTATTATTATTATTATTATTATTATTATTATTACTACTACTACCGTTGTTGTTTTTATTAAAATGTTATTATTATATTATTTTGTTATTTTTGCTCCCTTGTTTATTGTTGAAAAAAGATATCGGAGAAGGTGTAAATCATAACATTATTTTAAAAGATTGTTACGTTAAGATCAACAACATTGTGAACTTAAGGGTAAACATTCGCTTTATATTAGTTTCGGTTAAAATATTGCTTAAAATGGTTTTATATTTTTTCAAATTTCGTTTGCTTGTTTACTATAATATAATTAAGAACAAATGGTAGTTTAAATAAGAATTAATGGTTTTTTTTATAAGTTTATAAGGTTATGACGCAATAAATATGAGTATGAAATTATAATATATAAATAATATTAATAAATATATATGAAATATAAATATGATCCAATTAGCGAACTACTGCAAAGTAAATTTAAAATTTAATTTTTTTACTTCTACTTAAAAACTTCTGTTAATGCTTCAAAAATTTTAGAAATTTTACAGTTTTGGATAATATGATTTTATTCTTTTTGAATTATTTTTCTAATAATTCTAAATAATTCTAATACAACCAACGATTGTATACTACTTCCAGGGTTGCACTTCATAAGTTTTGTTAGATAAAAATTGTCATTATTACTAAAAAATATATTTATGTTAAAACTTTAGGCATTAAATATAAAATTAAAAATTTTAATAAGTAGAGAATAATTTTAAAAAATAATTAAAAACTTTATTTTAAATTAAACTTTATTTTTTCAAAATTTTAAAAAATCTATTAGTTCTTCAGCTAATTTTAGAAAATCGCTTCCCGAAATTCATCAAAAAAAATCTTTTTAACAAAAATGCATTACTACTTTTGTGAAAAAAGCTATTCAATACCGAGTAAATTACAATATTCTACTTTAAAAAATCAAACTTGCATTAATTTGCGGCAAAAAACACAAATTATAGTTGGCAGTTTGTTTTTAATCCATTATATAATGTAACACATATTTTGAGTTTTTCAAGCGTGTGTTATTTCCTGCTTCGTAACGTATTAAAAGTTTTAAACAAAGGTATTATATCTTCTAAAGTCTTCATTCAAGCGTTCATCTTTTTTTTTTTTTTAATATTTTTTTATAAGCTTTGCTGTTCAAACAATCATTTTTTAATTTTTTCAGGAAGTCCTATTTATTTTGTTGCAAATTAAAAAAAAAAAAGTGAAAGAATTAACAAAACAAACTTTAATAAAACTTGAAAAGCTGAAATAAAAAGCGATACCAAAGAAAACAAAAAACTAAAAGTAAAAAAAAAACAAAATATTTATTATAAATATAAATTAAATAATTTTAAAAAAAAACATTAAAAAGAAGTTATATCTTAGTTAAAGAATTTTGAAAATATAGAAAACGTAACTGGCGATTATCAAAAGAGTGTCAAAATTAATTAAATTTATATATCAACATTTTAATTGTCACATTTGAATTTAATCTTAAATTTTCTAAATAAATAAATGAAAAATTTAGATATAATCACATTTGTGTGAGTAGATTGAATCAT
Organism: Hydra vulgaris; assembly: GCF_038396675.1. NCBI lineage: Eukaryota > Metazoa > Cnidaria > Hydrozoa > Anthoathecata > Hydridae > Hydra > Hydra vulgaris. Next base: position 52,032,464 of record NC_088920.1, on the reverse strand, counting down.
GAATGTTTTTTTTAATAACAAGTATTACAGAAATTGCAACAAAATGTTTTGGTGTTTGAGATAGGTAACTCTCAGACATAAAGCAATTTTTAAACTTGGGTATATTTGTACTTCCATTAAATAAAATGTTTTGCAAAAAGTTGCACTGATCAGGAGCCTGACGACAACAAAAATCCCCAAACTTGCATTCGTAGTTTGTAGTAGTATAAAACACTTATTGCACTCCAAATGTGGGTGCAATAAATGTTTATTGCACTCCAAATGTGGGTGCAATAAGTCTTTATTGCACTCCAAATGTGGGTGCAATAAGTGTTTTATACTACTACTGTTCTAAAGTATAATTTTATCAACACATTTTAATTTTCTAATAATATTTCAGTGCTTAAAAATTAAAAGGGGGTTACAAATTTCTAATAAAAGTTATAAGGGGGTTACAAATTTTTTATTTTTATAGCCCAATCTCTTATCATCAGCTTATTGTAAGTTATGTATTGTAAGATGTTATTATTAGATGTGTATTAAGATATGTAATTTACAAGCCGCCTGTTCAATATCTGTTTCCTCAAAATCATCTCATTTGCGTTGTCAATGAAAAACTTTTAATTGAAAAAAAATGTTTTTTGCTATAGATTTGAAATTTTTGTAGAAACGATTTCACTATAATAATTACTTACAACTTCTAAAAGTTTTTTTATCGCTTGTGGTTTGTTTTTCCTAGTTTCTTTCTATGAGCAATTTATAATTAAAAAGTTTCAGATTAGCGATTCTTTAAATCTTCCTCTCTAAAAAATAATCAACCTTAAAATGAATGTTTATTTAATTATTCAGTATTATTTTGAATGGTGTTTATATTTAAATGTTTTAAGACAAGAACTAGATGCTTTATCTAGTTCTTCTGTCTTAAAACCCACCCACCCTAAACTTTGTACGCGGGCATCCACAAAAGTTTTTTGTATATTGGAAAGAAATAAACAATTAAATAAATTGACGCAAGCGGACACATATTTTTTGATGGGGTAGGTGTGACCTTAAAAAGGGATTCCCAAAATAGCTAAAAACTTGTCTATAAAAAATAATCTTTTATGTTTTCTTTCATAACGCTGTATACAATAGATTTTTTTTGCAAGGAAATTATATTGTTGCAGATATTTTAATATATTTGGCCGGATATATAAGCAAACGTATTTGATATCCGTTTTTTTGTTTTATTTGTTTAAAGTTCTTTATTTATCGGCATAAAATAAAACCACGTATTATGTGTAGACAATTATTTTACCAAATAACACAAATAATAATAAACAGAATAACTCAAATTCAGTTATTCTGCAACAAGGAGCTGTTGCAGGTAACTACTACAGCGTATAAATATCCTAAACGTTTGATTTAAAAAAAAAAGAAAAAAAAAGTGCAAATAAGAACTGACAGGCTATTTCCATCCCGTAAACAATTTAAAATATGTTGCCATCTCATAAATAAATTGAAATTGATTGTTATAGTTCAGCGCCGTCTGCCGTCGCCGTCTAAATGTTTAGCGTCATTTTTATGAACATTAAAAAAAAAAAAAACCCTTATATTCCTTTCACTATATATTCTCCATAGGCATATATTACCCATAAAGAATGACAATTTTTTACCCATGATTACATACATAGGAGCAAAATACACAAGGATTGGCAGAAAATAAATGAATAAGCTAATCTTTATGACAAGAGGGGAAAAAATGAAAAAATTATTGATTGGTATTAAAGTAGCCCAGCGGGTACAGACATTTGTAAAACGTCTACACAATGTCTTATAAACGTCACAAGTCCGTATATCCTTAAGACATCAAACGAACGTTTTGTGCCTGTTGGGAGTAAATGAAATGATTGATTTATATTTGGTTCTTAAAATTCTAAAAAAATGGTTTGGTCTTATTTTGTACATTATAAAATATACGCCATTTTGTTTTTGCTTTTCTGCCAATTTTTTGATCAATACAAAAAAATTCGCATGCGATAAGAGGGATCACGATAAAATTATCCATAGGCAATCCAAAAGTAACTTAGGAGTTATAGAAATCAAGTTAAAAACAAGTAACTTAGGAGTTATAGAAATCAAGTTTATATAAAACAAAGTTTATAAAAGAACTATAAAAGCAACAAGTGTTTTTAACGATCGCTCATTTTTCATATTAATGAAATAATCAAACTTGATTCTAGAAAAGAATCAAGTTTGATTATTTCAAAAGTTCTTTAATTTATGAAAAACTTTCAGAGTTTTACAAGTGAAAATAAAATGTTTAAGTTACATTTCTATAATTTCATTAGTATAACAGTATATTGATTATAAAATTAGAATAAAATCTTAAAGTTATGGTGAACTTAAAATGGTTTTTAGATGTAAACAAAAAAGTATATATTCAAGTCAAACGTTATTTTGACGTAAAGTCAAATTGCCTATTGTTTTGCTTTTGTAGTCAGTGTGCGGTAACAAAGATAAGAATTTCCAAAATCAAAAAGTGGAGGTTAAGCTACGTTTATGCCACACATAATTGTTTCAAAGATTTTTATTCAGTGTAATGTAGAGTAACAATACTTTTGTTGTTGTTGTTGTTGTTGTTGTGGTTGTGGTTGTGGTTTCTTTTTTAATGACGTAGTTTTGAAATATTAACAACTCTTATTTAAGGTGGAAAACTCCAGAGAAAAATTTTTTGAAAAAATTATTATTTTCTTGTTTTGTGCAAAATTTATCAGAGACTCACAACCTCATAACCATTTTTGAAACTTTGCTATACATCTTTATTAAACTAAATTTTATTGAACCCTGGTATTTTTAGCTTCTTTAACAACCGCCATAGCAAAGGCACTATATTTTATCTTTACTAAAAAAATAGTTTCAAATTCATATTTTTTCATAAGCCAATTTATGATGAATTATGTAGTGACATTCTTTTAGATAAATGTCTTCATGATCTTACCAAAAATAAAAATGAATCTTTTAACATATGGGAGCGTATACCAAATGTCTCGATTACACAACTTCAATTTGGCGCTTTTGATGCAGTTGTACCTTTTAAAATAGGTAAACAATCTAGTGTTTTAGTTTTAGTAAAAACGAATTTGAGACCTGAAAAGTATTTGTTAAAAGGATGTAAAAATGAATCAAAATCGATTATACTTAGCCAAATATAAAAATACAGAACGCGCAAAGAAACGCAGACAAGTAATTTGTGGAAAAAAGAAGAATGGATATGAGAAATCCCTTGAAAAAGAGGGAATATCAAACTGGATAGTAATATTTACCTTTTAAATTATATGAATAATTGCATATTTATCTACACTATTTTGAAGGTTTTTTTTGTAAGCATTTTTAAAACCTGTTTTTCTCGAATAAAGGGTTTTTAAGACGCGAGTCAGCATATCTAAAAACTAAAAATGGTGTAAAGATAAATTTTAGTATGAATTCGTTGTTTTGTTGAAAAGTTTTTGTTGGAAAGATTTTTTTAAAAAATGAATTCAGTTCTTAAAAAGGTCAACAAAGTCACAAAAGCCAGAAACATGCTCGTGTAATTAATTTTGCTGATCGTTTTTCTCACTCTAAACAACGTTTTTCTGAAAAGAGAAAACTTAATATTTACGAACTCAATATTTTTAATGTTTTTTGCTTCCTATATATATATGTAAAAATATTCTTTTTCTGCCCATTTTAATGATCTATTTACATTAAAACCTACCAATAAATGCTCTCTGAGAAATACCAACCTTTCTTTATGAACCCATTTGTCAAACAAATTTTAAACAATTTTACATTAATTACGTGCAGCCCATTTTTGAAATAAAATTGTTCTGCCTAATTTTAAATTTGATCTACCTACTTCTTTGCATCTTTTCAAAATTTAGCTGAAAAATCTTTTACTCTCCCTTATTATCAAAATTTGATAATAATATTTATATTATGGGAATCTTTATTAAACTTTATTACTTATACTACAAAGTGATATGTGTATGTATATATTATTTTATTATGAAGAATTTAGACCTTTCCAGACAAATAAAGATAATATTTTTATAGATAGTTTTAAAAATAATTCTCTGTTTGTTCATTATTTAAAAGTAACAGTTATAGTTTTTGTTTAAACTGTTCAAGAGTTGTAAGTGTTTTAATATCATTACTAATTATCTTATTCCATACATTAGGTTCACTAAAAGTTATTGAGAACTTGGTGGACTTTTATATAGTTTTGGGTTGAACAAAGTTGTTACTTGAATATTTAGTCTCGTATTTGTGTTGAATTTTATTAAGTAATGGTTTGAAGATAATTGGTATTGTATTATTATTAGTTTTATACATAAAAATGAAAAAATGAAAAAAAAAATGAAATAGAAAAATGATGAAAGAAAATGATGTATATTTATTTGGTACAAATTTAATATTTCTAGATTGTTAAACAACGGTTTTGAATGTGAGAGGCGGTGTGCATTTGATAATAATCTAGTTGCATGTTTTTATTTGTTAAATAGTTTTTTTGTCTTTGTTTTATTGGTGCTGCACCAACCAATGTTTGCATAATTAAGAAAGGAATGAATAAATGAGTAATATATGTATTTCAAACATGATTGATCTAAGTTTGGTTTTGCTTTATAGAGTAATCCAATATTTGTAGAAATTTTATTTTCAATCATCTTCACGTGGTCCTTCCAAATTTATCTTTTCATCTAGAATTACACCTAAAAATGTCACATTGTAAAAAAGAACTAACAAATGTAAAATAAAATGTTTAAAAAAAAAAAAAATTCGGTCATAGTTTTTAACCCTACTTTGGTCCAATATATTAGTCTATTAAAAATTATTGAGAAAAATCTGTTCCGCTCATATTAGATAACAACTTTGCAAGAACAAGTACGCAAAAAAGATTTTGTTAAAATTATGTATATCTTTAGATGCGTTGGCCAGGGTGTTTCAATATTTTGGTGATTCTGGTACCTGTTACAGTTGCCATTTTACGCCCAAAAATTACTGTTCTTCTTTTTCAGTTAATTTCGAAATTTACTTCATGTATATGAAGTTAAACAAAAATAATATTGCATACTCAAAAAAAAATTGCAGGGGTTTTTCCACCGTAAACAAAATGATAACTCAATCATATTTTTACTGTTCAACAACGTCTGCAACTACCACTCCTTAGAAAATAACGACAATTTTAAAGACCAGGTATAACTGGAGCAAGAAGAAGACAGACTTATTACCAGCAAGAAGATGACTTGTCTTATTACCGAGCCCCGTTACATTATGTTTTCAAACCTTTTACAAAAATTTACATAACTAATAAGTGATAAATAAAACAGTATAAGTACATACAAAACTTCAGTAATAAAAAATATTTTTGCTAACTATCTTCCAGCGGAATAATTTTTAAAAATATAATAAGACAAAAGTAAGATAATCATGAAAGTTATTTCATGACACAACTTTTTTTTTTCTATTTGATAATTTTTCTTTCTATCTGTACAACTCCTAAAATTCAAATTTTCAAATTTAAGAGTCAAATCATGTGTGACCGATTGTTACAAAATTGATGTCCTAAAATTAATTATTAAACAATAAACACGTTATTTTAGTAGGATCATATTTGGCATAAATTATCTTCTTGCAACTTATTTGAGCAGCCGAGGCGCAGTGGTTAGAGTTCTGACACAGAACTCAAAAGTCTGAGGTTCGATACCGACTCCAGCTCAACAAACGACATAAAGATGCTAAAAAAAAATATTAAATGACCAGTAACGATTTTCTCAAAGTTAAAGAAAACATTTTTTTAAAACTACAGAACGGTTAGATAAAAAAAAATTAACTTGGATCAATAAAAGGAACTTAGATCAATAAAGAAAATAAATTTTCAAATAGAAAATACACTTTTCTATAACAGTTTATTTGTTGATGATGTCATTGTGTGTGAGAGGAGTTTTCTTGTCTAAACGAGCGCAATTTCAGCTTGATTTACAAAAAAATAAAACTAGAAGCCATTTCAGCCTCTAGTCTTCCAGCAGCGTGCATATCATCCAATTAATGTATATGGGCATCACAATCTATCAAAAAGTGTGTTACCACAATCATCTGGCAAGTAGTAAAAGTTTAATTTTGCATAGAATTTGTTTAGTGGACGTTACGGTTTATATTTGTATTTTGGATCTTGAACTTCCTAAGACACATAAACTCCACAAAATCTCAAAAGTCCTTAAAATGTATCGACTTAAAATGTATGCTCAAAATGTATCGACTTAAAATGTATCGACTTAAAATGTATGCTCAAAATGTATCGACTTAAAATGTATGCTCAAAATGGCTCCTAAAAAAAGAAAAAAGATAAAAGGACTATGTTCCTCAAAAAACCGACTATAACTTGAAAATCACCTTCTTTGGGGGAGTATAACACTCACCCCCCCCAACACTCCCGTACAATCTCCTGTATATATATATATATATATATATATATATATATATATATATATATATATATATATATATATATATATATATATTTCCGCAAAATTTTTGATTATTGAAGGTCGTTATTTGATTTTAATGAGTACATAGAAAAAATCATATTCAATTTTTATTTAAAGTTTTATTTATTACCTCCTCAAGTGCGTTGAAGTTTTTAGACTTTTCTTGAAATCTCCTTGTTTAAAACTACTAATGCACCAAAGTTTGCGCATTTATTTAGTCGATTTTTGCAATGAAACAAAACTTTCAGGAAACAACCAGATTTTATTGTTCCATCAATATACTATAGTAATTTTTATTTATAGATATAGTTTGAAAATCTAACCATTTATTTTCTTTCAATTATTGCTTTTTTTTTATTAAAAACATTCGAATCACAAATATAGACTCAAAAACGTAATCAATTACTTTATCACTTTAATATTATACAATATGGTTAGTTAAAATGTTGTTTCAAAAGTTAATCAAATTTTTTCGGGTATTAGTTGAATGTTTTGCTCTATGCTCTGCTATTGACAGAAGAATATCTTGCTTCAACGCTTCATTTACGCACACTTTCGAGTAGTCTTAAATAAGTTTTAGCGCTCTTTTGGCAGGATCATTTACTACAAGTAGTTTATAAACCGAGTCTTAAAACTTCTGTGAGCGCTGTATTACCCCCATTTCTTACAACTAATTTGACACCATTCAAGATTGTTCTTCGTAAATCCATGGTTCTCAAAAACCAACCAACTCAAGCCTCCTACAAATGATGACAGATTAGAAGTATTTAAATTTTTGTATTGCTCTTGAAAATTTGGCTTGCCAACATCCTGTTTAGAGTCAGAGTTAAACAGCTTTTAAGTAACACTTTCTCTAACTTTGGGCATTAGTTCCTCGTCAGCTATGGAGAATATAAATGTTATCTGGTTGTGGTTCCAATGGTGTTGTTTCATCACGTCAATGCATGCTTGGGCAACATCAGGTCTTTTAGTTTTATAATTTTCCATATCTCTGATTGCTTGTAAATCCATATAAAAATTAAGCTCTGGACTAAGAAGGCAAAGTACAAGGTTATAGATTAATTTAGTAAGATACCTTGCATGATGGTCTTTTAAAATGAAATTCCGAGACAAATCCGCCAAAGAATACAACTGTTAACTGGCAAAGGTACTTATAGTCACCTCTGGGAAATACATTTTCTTATAAAGCTTCACTACAAAACTGTAAAACTTTATCAGCCTAGAAAAAATATTCATTCAATTAATTATGAGAAATTATTTGTTTGTTGATAAAAAATATGCTTTATTAATGTTATACATTTTCTTTCCTAATAATAAGTCTTAACAGTTTAAAATCTATAAAATATTTTTATCTCACCTTATTTTCAATAAACGTTCCACGGTTACTTTTCCATTAAAACTTGTTCATAGTCTTATAATTTATTCCTTTGGCAAACATTTTATCCCAGTTATCGTGTAACATTTTAAATGTATTGTCTGTAGGTCCGTTTGTAACATTCCCTGTTACTTTTTCTATTTCTTTAGCTCGGAGTTCAACAACATAGTGTCTACATGCTAACCAAATTAGTGGTTTGCCTCTCCATCTCTCAATAATTGACACTGCTCTATTAATCCATCTAGTATTACTTGCAGTTGTATCAAAGGATACACTACCAGCAGCTTGAAAAGACTCCATTTAAAACCTTTTTTATTGCTGTAGCCTGGGTTGTTCCAGTCCCATCAGAAATTCCAGTTACTCCAATAAGCTGGGGCTCATTGAGAACTGGTGAGCTTACAATTACTGCCAACCTTTCCACATTTTTGCCATGATTAAGAACATCTGTAATTTTTTTTGTGTCCAGGTGAAGATTCAGAGACAAGTGTTTAGTTTTTGAGATAAAAGATTCCTTTATTTTAATTCCTTATTTCGTTAAGACCATTTTGTTATGCCTTCTTGAAGTTGTTTATGATAGTGAAAACTTATTCAAATCTCCATTAGGCAATGATAGTTGCAATTATAACTAGGTACAATTAGGTATAATAGGTCAGGTAGCTATAATTGAAAGTATCATACATAGACATTTATGATACTTGCAATTATAGCTACCTGAGCTGTTGAAGAAATATTGTATCTTTTTGCAACAATTGATGTTGATTTAATTATATTTTTAGGCAAAGAAACCGTTACAAAATCGTCAGTTTTTTTTTTATATTCTTTAAAGTCTATATCTAACTTATCTGAGTCAACAAATTCAGTATCAGAATGTTTTTAAAGACTTGGTTTAAAAATGTTGTCAGACTATTGTTGATCTATCATTTTATCAAAACCCTAAATTATGCATATGGTAAAACTAGTAATAAACCTGTTTTATTGTAAGATTTTTAGCATTTAAGATTTCCCAAGTGAGTATTTTATGTTATATTTTAAGTTTAATTTATTAAGTCGTTTTGAATAAGTTACGTAAAATACTAGCATAAACAATACTTTTCGCTAAAACAAGGAGGTTCGAAGAAAATGTTAAAAATCTTAATAGACTTGAGGAGGTTGTAAATTCAACTTAAAATGTTTATAATTTTCTCTATGTACTCATCAAAATGCACCAGAAATCAAATGACGACCTTCGAAAATCAAAAAATTTGCGGAAATGGCGGAGGCTAATATATATATATATATATATATATATATATATATATATATATATATATATATATATATATATATATATATATATATATGCACACTACCGACAAAATGTTTGAGGCAGGCTTGGAATTTTTAGAAATAAGTGAATAAACAAACATTTTCAAGTCTAATTTATACTTTAATTAATATGTTTACAAAAACTAAATATTATTACACATTTTTGATTAATAATTTCCAATTTTAACTTGCGTTTTCTAGTTGTACTCGTACCAGTTTTGATTTGTCAAAATAATCAGTTATTCAGTAAATAGCCCACTGTAAAGAACTAGTGTTAATAATACCTTTACTAGAGTGATAATAAACTTTGTGTGTGGTATACTTTTTTGTAGTAAAAAGAAAAATAACGAGCACAGAATTTTGATATTCATAATTTGGCGAAAATTGTCTAAAAATTGTAAAAAAAGTGAAAAAATGGGTAAACGAAAGAAATTAAACATTGCTGAAAGAGAAAGAATTCCAGTTTATCATAAAGAAGGTTATTCACAAGTCGAAATTTCAAAAAAAATCAAAATTTCAAGATGTTGTGTCCAAAGGACATTACAACGACACAAAGAAACTGGTAAGAATGCAACTAGAAAACGCACTGGAAGGTCTAAAAAAACTAATAAATTACAAGATAGAGAAATAAAAAAGATTTGTTTATTAATTACCAATTTGATTATTAAATGTTATTTTTTTATATAAAAAATTTTCTCTCATTCCTTGGTTACATTATAAAAACTCTCAGTTCAAAGTATACTTTATATACTGTAGATATAACTGTGTAAAAGTGAACTGAGAGTTATTATACTTAATTTCTCAATAAACTGGGAGTTACTGGCCAGGGTTTAAATGTCTATTGGTACAAACGTTTAACAAATATACTGGAAGTTACTGGCCAGGATTTAAATGTCTATTGGTATAAACGTTTAACAAATATACTGGGAGTTACTGGCCAGGATTTAAATGTCTATTGGTATAGACGTTTAACAAATAAGAAAAATATGAAGTACAATAATTTTGTAACTTTTTTTATTATTATATTATTAAATAATGTTATCAGTTATACAATTTATTTTTACATTTTATTGTATTATATCCTTTATTAATATTAATCGTGCACAATTAACTTTGTTATAACATTTCTTATTTATTTCCAAGGAACTTATCAAGGTCTTTCTCAACAAAGAGGTTGGCTGCAACCCTCTGCGTTTAGTGAAATACTAGAGACAAAAATTTTGCATTTTGAAACTTTTCAAACACACACCTTACACGATATTCAAAAAAGTAAAACATTAGTGAATCTATTTCCATGTGTCATAAATGCTGATTGTGGAATGTGGTTTAATGGAAGCTTTATTTCCCAAAATAATGAAAATAGTTCGCCTACTTTTTTTCCAAAGCGAAAGAGGAATGGGACTTTATGGATTTATGGCGATTCACTAGGTAGGCGACTTTACGATTACATTAAAATAAAGCCATTATGCCAAAACTTATTTTTAACTTGCAATTATACATACAATTGGGTATATCCTTTAAAAGAAAATTCTCACGGTTTTAAAGAAGATTGGGTGTTTGACGATCAAGATTTTAATGAAACATTGCATTTAAATTTTATTAAAAATGTTATAATGAGCTCTTTTATGAGAAAAAAAGAAAGCGTTTTACTTATCAATTTCGGACTTCATCTTGTAAAATCGTTACCTATGTCCAAGTTAAAAAACTTGTTTAATGAATTTATTATTATGTTAATAGAACTTAATACAGATCCATTGAGATTTCCAATTGTTATATGGAAAACTACAACGCCGCCCTATCAATCTCGTTTACCGAGTAAAAATTTCCAAGTAATGAGATTCCTAACAAAACAGGTAATTAAATTTAAATATTATATTAATTGTTATTGTATATACATAATTATATATAATAAATTCGCTTAAAATACACAAAATCTCAAATTTAATCTTATTAAGAATAAACACCTTGTGTTGTGAATAAACACCTTGTGTTGTGAATAAACACCTTGTGTTGTGAATAAACACCTTGTGTTGTGAATAAACTTTTGGGCAATGAGCTAACGACTAGCTTTACAGCAATCTTCAAGCGATTTTTTTTTCTAATGTCTTTAACATCTTTAAAAGTTCGATTTTTAGTGATTTTTAGTCTATTATAGTTATGAGAATATTTGAACTTAAAACATTGGGATTTTGTTGCAATGTATCGCTAGCTAAACATCGTAGCTTTATAGCTAGCTACAGAATATCTACAAAACTATAGCTGGTTGATAGCTGAAAGCTACATATCAAAATTTTTAAAACAGTGATTTTATTACGATACGGCGCTAGCTACAATACCCAGTGGGTCTTTAGCTTATTAAGCTAGCTGTCCTCGTAGCCAAATCGCTGTCTTTATCTTTACAAATATCGATAGCTTTTCGCTAACTTAAAAAAGCTAGCAATCCTCGTGGCCAAATAGCTGTCTTTATCTTTACAAATATCGACAGCTTTCTGCTAACTTAAAAAAAGCTAACAATCATCGTGGCTAAATCGCTGTCTTTATCGTTACGATTATAGCTAGCTATAATCGTAACGATAATCGTAATCGCTTCCCACTGGGCAAGTTCAAACAAAAATGAAAATGTTCGAAAATAAAAAAACCTGCCACCGCCAACTCAGCGCTTGAGTAGTACTTCAGTACGCAAAAATGTTGGTCAATAACGGACGCTACTATGGATTAGTCTTATTAACTATTTGTGGCTTTTTCTATGCTAAGCCAACAATATCTTCGGATATGAGAACATTGTATAGAAACATATAGCATGAAAATTCAAATAAATAAAAATAATAACCATAATTAAAAATTTGTTGTAACTGTTAATTAGCTGCAATTGATAATTAAATGTAATTGTAGCCGTTAAATTGCCTGTAATTTTTAGTGCCATATAGTGTCAAATGTAAGTTAGCTACAGTTTACTTTTTTATTTAATAAAGCGTTTTTTTTATTGACACATATTATAGAAACAGTAATTAATACTATTAATTATTTATTGACACATATTATAGAAACAATAATTAATTATTATTGATATATATTACTAATACTATTGAAAAAAATAGTTATTTTTAATTTTTTCAAACGATAATTAATAGTTAGGGGAACCTGTTGTACCTTTGACCAATTTTTGCTATAAAAAAACAAATCTAACTATTTTGTAATCAGTCCTAATTGTCTAAAAAAAATTAGAAAAATCAATCCTTACAATCTTGCAAAGACTTGTGTATCGAAGTCGCGATACTCAAGTCTTTGACGATGTCAGTATTACTAATAGTATTACTAATTTTTTTAAATAAAATCAGTTAGTATAACTATTTAGATAAAGTCACATATTTTTTTTAGTTTTTGTCGGTCAAAGGTACAACACCCTAGTCTGGTCAAAGGTACACGAGATGGGTTTCTTTAACAACTATTATCTTAATCCTCATTTACGGTCAGACATAATCATCCAAACTTTTCCATAACAAAAAAATGATGTTGGGTAAAGTTTATAATGTCGTAAATGAATCAAACAACAATTTATCACATTTTTAAAATCAGAATAAGTTTAACACAAATATTAACTTTTAAGAGCCAAAACTTATAATTACTTGTGGATCGATACCATTTATCCCAAGTATGATGTTTTACGGTAAGAAGAGTCGTCATGCACTATCAAAATAATGTTAAGCCGACTGAGTAGAGTGACCAAAGGTACAACGTGGTCAAAGGCACAACAGGTTCCCCTACTTTAAAAACAAGCTTGTTGGTAACAATTTTAAGTCAAAATGGTAGTTTTTTTAACCTAGTTTTAAATGGCTGTTTTTTAACCAAGCTGCAAATAAAAACTAATTTTGTAAGCTTAAACTTCTATTTTGAGATGAAAAAAATCAACAACAATAACAAAAATAAATCAGCAATAAAAAAAAGTTCAAAATCACTTAAAAAAAAAACTGATTTATATATAAAAAATAAAATTTAAAAAATTTTTTAAAAGTAAAAGAAAAAATTTTTTTTTTTAGATATTTGAAATTCGTATTTAAATTTATATAACACAATGCAATTAATTAATAGCGAAATGATTGTGCAAAATAACTCCAAAACCCTTAAAAAAACAGACCGAAAAATCCTAAGGAACGGTAACTATCTTTTCCTAATTTTTTTTCCTCATTTATTAAGCTGCTCCAAGATGACCAAGTGGTTTTATCACAGAACACCGCAGAGGAACAAATATCATAGAGTTCAAATTGCCTTCCTTACTGATATTGCATAAAAAGCATTGAACCTTAAATCATTTGATTTCGAAGCCGTTTCTCTAACCGCTGCTCTATAACTGCTCTATAACTGAGTTTTTCTTAAATTTTTTTATTATTTTTATAATGTATCGATATTTCTTCAATAAAAAAATAAAAAAAAATTTTTTTTAACAGTTCGAATGGAGCAAATCAAAACTTATTACTATTAAATATTTTTATAATTATTAAAAGTTTTATTAAAAATAGTAATAAAAAGTATATTAATACAAAAACAAAAAAAAAAAGATCTGTAAAATTGAATAAACAAAGAAAGTTAACATTTTTCCAGAAAATAAAAAGAACCCGGATGCAGTTTTGAGGATGTGTTAGACTCATCATTCATCATCCAGTTCAGGATCCAGTTTTGAGGATGTGTTAGACTCATCATTCATCATTCGGATCTAGTTTTGAGGATGTGTTAGACTCATCATTCATCATCCAGTTCAGGATCTAGTTTTGAGGATGTGTTAGACTCATCATTCATAATTCGGATCCAGTTTTGAGGATGTGTTAGACTCATCATTCATCATCCAGTTCAGGATCTAGTTTTGAGGATGTGTTAGACTCATCATTCATCATCCAGTTCAGGATCCAGTTTTGAGGATGTGTTAGACTCATCATTCATCATCCGGATCCAGTTTTATCATGTTCTTATCCTATAAATGTCAATAAAAATGAATCAATGATCAAGCTAGTTTAGTTCTTTAATCTAAAAATTCTCATTTGTTTACTATTTAATACAGAGAAGCCAGAGAAGCTATAAGAGCATGTAATGCACAAAGACAAATAGAAAAAGCTACAAAAATAAAGTAAAAATAGTTTAGAGAACAATGTGTTAACATCGTTTTGAGGATGTGTTAGACTCATCATTCGAGACAAATTGGTAAGAACCATTTTTATTTAAACAATTATTAAACAAAGAATAAACTTTCGATATTTTTGCAGTGCTCTTTATTCGATATTTTCAGTTGAAGATTTTAAGGGTATTTGTAAAAGATGCAAAAAAAATCCATATTACTGGTATTTGTAAAAGATGCAAAAAAAAAATCCATGTTTTAAACAGAAAGGTACTGGTACGGGTAAAATTGTAGAGACCTTCTAGGTAAATGGTTGTCATCAAGTTAGAATGTGGGGAATAATTAAGAAAAATAATGAAAACTATTATTTTATAATTGACTGTACAAAAAGTTGCAAATTTATCTTTAATCTTTAAATGAATCTTTCTGAACTGCGAAGAAACTGAAAACTGACTCCATTAAAGAAAGAAATTCATTTTACTCAGAATGCTGTCAAATAGTGGGCTCTGGTATTTTTCACACTTTCATTTGATCAAATTCAAATACGTTAAAAAAAAAATCTGCCAAAAAAAAATAGTGAAAGATCTTGAATACGGCAGAACTTCTATACTATATTAAAAAATGTCAGTTTAAGAGCGATAGAAGCTTTTTTTGAAAAATATATTTTTAATGTATTTACCTATCTACGCTAGTTACTGAAGTGTGTTTTTTAAAGAAACTTTTTTAGTTCTGTTGTACGTGTTGGTATTGATGAAGGATACTGATCTCTAAAGATTGTCATGAACGTGTTTGAACCATCAGCATCAAATTTGAAAATGTGGAACAAGGAACCAGATGTACATAAGGAATAATAAAGTTATGATACTAGACAGAGTTCAGAATGTAGAGAAAATCAAAACAATCTTTTCTTCAACTCAAACAATTAAACTTTACTTTGCTTAATTTAGTTAAAGCCTCTGACCTCAAGGTCATCAATATTACCTCAATACATATTACATCAATATTAACGGATTATCTGTAAATGCCTTATTTGGTTATCTTGATTAAGGATGCAATGTAAACTTTAATTGAGCAATACCTAAACTTTTAATTAAATTACGGACCACGGTAAAAATACTCATGTTGCTATTGTGATGATAAAAGACTTCAAAGGTTTTTCGAATCACGAGAAGATGAATTCAGAAAGTACTAATTTTATGGTTAGCCTCATATACAGATGCAATAATACAAAGATGCCATTAGTCAAAACCTATTAGAAACGAATTCGAGGAAATTATCAAAATAATTCAACCACCTAAATGTCATATTTATGAGCACAATGTAAGTAAATGAACACCACTAGTAAAGTTATTGATCACTTGTAAAAATGAGAAATACGTTTTTGTAAAGAAAACTAATATCAAACATGGTTATAATGGTAGTGGATTTGATGGATCTATTGACAACTTAGTTCTCCGTTCTCCAATTTAAATCTGGAATCAGAATCAGAAGCCTTGAGAGCGTCTATAAAAAGTTTCATCTGGTATATATAGACAAAAGAGCCCGCTTTCTATGCAATACATTGGGTTCCGCTTTTTATGCACTGCCTTCAATGTTTGAAAGCAGTGCATAAAAAACGCGGCGATAAAAAGGTTTGTTTTATCTGAGAAAAAAGAATATTTTTATATTCAAGATATGCCAAAAATTAAAAAGAAAGATTTAAAAAAAAATCGATAGAAAAACTTTTGAAAAATTTCAAAACAACGAAAGCAATCAGTCAATAAGTAGCTGAATAACAGACGTAACTTAATAATGCTGATGGTAAAAGTAATGATCAAGATGATGAAAATGAGTCTGCAATGGAAATGCAAGAACAGGTAAATGTTATAAAATATATTACAAAATTATTCAAAATATAAAACTGCCATAGGTAGCTAACTGAAAATAAAATAGAATTCTCAGGTTTTCAAATTTTATTTAGGGGAAAGGCGCCTATGATGGCATAGCGGTCATATTTCCATTAAAATTGATTTTGGTAAAAAAATGATTAGACCTACATGACTATACTGACATTAGTTTTAGTGAAAAAACGTCCCTTGTGCACAAATATTGTTTTTATAATCAACAAAAATCGATTTTGGGATGTGCTGTTCTAGTTTTATTTCCTTCATATATTTAAGATTGTGATTTTACTATTAACTGTGCAGAAATGAAATTTTCATGCATTTTATATTCAAGTTTTGTGCATTTAGTGGAATAGTTACTTTAATTTTATCTTTTAAACAAAGCAGACACAGCTTTTTTTAATGAAAATGATGACTTTTACCCATGATGGCATACTGACGAGTTGGGGATGTTGAAATATTGACGAGTTAGGAAAACCTTTTTTTTTTTATAAGAAAAACTTATTTTTAAGTAAAGTTAAAAGAAAGCGATGCTCCAACATTTTTTTTGGTAAAAAAAAAATACGTAAAACGCAATATATCCTATGCGCATGCGCAAAATTTTACAATGCTGGTGTGTAGCATGAAATGGTAAATTAGGATGGTTTCGAGTAATTTCTGACTTTTCTGAGGGAAGACTCTAAGGTTAAATGAAATCATTAAGTTACCCTCGATCCTAACTAGCCCCATCCTCCCCTATGCCATCATAGGAGCAGTGGTTGTCTATGATGGCATACTTGTGCTATTTTTTACAATAAGAATAACTTATAAAAAAAATAAAACCGATAAAAACTCCCAAGGTAATTATTGTTCTAGATGTAACAAAGAATGTATCCATATCAAAACTTTTATTATTGGTCTTCAGGATACTGAATAATGAAGCTTCAAAGTTAAGTATGCCATCATAGGCGCCTTTCCCCTAATACTTATTTTTCTATTATTAGTGAATTATTTCTTTCATTAGTGCATTTGTTTACTCAGATGTATTTTATTATCGATGCTGCTTTTAAAAGAGACGGTTAGATAGATACGTTGTATAATAACATTTGGTACCTGGGTATAGTCACCAAGGTAAATTTTAGTATTTGGTTTATTCTGAAAAGAGTGGAAGTTATTCTTTACCAACCTACCACTTAATAACACTCTTCTTGAAGAAGTTTATACGTGGTAAGTTGGTGCAAACTTAAAAAATAGTTATTATCATATTACTATTTATATAAATCATTAAATTTTTTATTACTATTTATTTTGGCAATAATTTTAGACCAAAAATTATTATTACTTAAAACTGGTAGTTTATTATTACTTAAAATTGTATTGTGTATAATAAGCAAAAACAATAGCCTAATTTTTTTCTGGGTATAAAAACCCTGTGAAATTTTCAAAAATTAACATATAATTGATATAACAATACATGTACAGATTGTGGCATAAGTATGAATAAGTAATATAATAATGCAACTTTTTGCTAGGTAATTGTGGCCAATTTGCTGTCTTTATTCACATTAGTTGTTGGTAGCCAGTTGCTATTTTGTTTAGCAGGCAATTTACGTTGCTATAGCATTATCTTATTTGTTTCAAATATCGCTAGCTAATTGCTTGCTTGAATACCATGGAATATATAACTTTTTAGCTTGGGTTCAAACAAGAAGTTTTGTTCAAATGTAGTTATGCAGTTTATTAACTTGTTTATTAAACAGCATAAGAACGTGTAAATAGATAATATGTCTTTGGAAATACATAGCAGTGTGTTCAAGCAACTGACTAAGGGAAAACTGTGAGGAAGATAAAAATTTATATCAAATTCTACCTATTCTAAAAAACATCTTTTTTAATTTTATTTCTAAAAACGATTTTAATAAGTTTATCTTGAAAAGATTTAAAAAGCAAATTTACAGAATATATTAAAAAAATGGGATCAAATCAAATGGTTTAGAGTTTTAACTAGTTTTTTTTTATAGTTCAATTTTACAACTTAAAAAAATTTTTTTTTTTTAAGTTGTAAAGAATTTTGAGCAATATTTAAGTATATACAGTATTAATATATATAAATATATTCTTTAGCTATTCAAGAAATTTTATTTAGTTGAAAAAAAATCATTTTACTCTTACATTTATGGAAAATGAAATGCAAAATATGTAAGTATGGAGTTCATTATGAAAATAGAAATATGCAAGTCGATAGTTAGTAGAAAGAATACTTAATCAAAAAAACCAACCAATGAGAACAACTAAAAAACAACTTGAAACAACTTGAACTTCCTTTCAAATCCTCTTCCGCGGTGCTCTGTGATAAGACCGTTCTTGGGGTACCTAAAATAAAACTTAAAAGAAAAAAAAAATTACGATAGGTTCAGTGAATTACCGTTTATCGTAAGGGATATTCAACGATATTATCAATAAGGGATATTCAACGATATTATCGAAAAGGGATATTCAACGATATTACAATAAGGGATATTCAACGGTTTATTAATAAACGATATTCTTCGAATCGTCTTCCTGTAAATCATAAGTATAACATAGTTTATTTAATAAATACATTTATGTTAGAAAAGATTTTGTAAATGGATTTTTGAAGAGACATCCAAACCTTTCACTAAAAAAGCCATAAGAGTTGTTTTTAAATCTTGTTTATTGGTTAAACCGCATTCTGTGATCTTGTAATATAGAAATTGTTATGACAACTTCAACCAAACCTCAACAAGCTTTTGAATATGATGAATCAGGCAACCAGACTATAGATAAAATTGTTAAATTTGTGGCAAAAAAAGAAGTTGTGTTTCTTTTGTAGTAAGAGGTAAAAGGAGTGAACTTTTGTAGTAAGAGGTAAAAAGAGTGTAACAACAACACTTAAGCTCTAAATATGACTCGACAATTTATTTCCCAATGATGATTTTTAAGAAAAACAAATGAAACTAGAGCTCATAGATCATACTCCGACTGGAACAATAGGATAGTGTTCTTTTGAATCGGTTGGATTAGAACTAATCTTCAGTTTCACTGATCTTCAGTAGAGGCACACAAGTGCCTCTGCTAAAGATTTATTCAATATTAGATGATCACAAAATTCATACAATAGACATTTATTGGAAATTTCTGGAAGAAAAAAATAAAAATAAAATAGTAATTATAAATTTCATGCGTTCAATAAGTTGCAACAGATCGAAGTTTTTTTAAATGCTGTAAACTTTTTATATTAAAAAAA
Source organism: Hydra vulgaris (assembly GCF_038396675.1). Taxonomy (NCBI): domain Eukaryota; kingdom Metazoa; phylum Cnidaria; class Hydrozoa; order Anthoathecata; family Hydridae; genus Hydra; species Hydra vulgaris. Next base: position 52,013,062 of record NC_088920.1, on the reverse strand, counting down.
TGTGGTTTATTGCGTGCAACCTAGACGAAGAGTAATAAGTGGCCAACTTTGGGATTTTCCAAAGTAAATTATGTGGCTGACTCGGTAGAAGTTGTTTGCTATGGCTTTTGTATCCTAATAATTTAATCTTTGTGCTAGGATATAAATCCATCCATACATACATACATACATACATACATACATACATACATACATACATACATACATACATACATACATACATACATACATACATACATACATACATACATACATACATACATACATACATACATACATACATACATACATACATACATACATACATACATACATACATACATACATACATACATACAGGCAACTTGAGAGGAAGATTTTCCTCTTGTGTTTTTTTATGAAATAGTGTATGCTTTGTTTTCTCAGCATAAAGCAAAAATTAATAGTCTTAAACCAGTTGTTTACTTTATTTAGTTCTATATTCATGTCCGCATATAATTTTTTGATATCATTGTTAGTGAGAAATAGATTCGTGTCATCTGCAAACATGACTGAATTCAGTTTTAAGAATGCATTACAGAAGTCATTTACATATATAAGAAAAAGGAATGGACCAAAGAATCGATCCTTGTGGAACACCAAATAAAACATTTAATACTCCAGATTGGACATTATGTACATATTATTTTAAGTTGGTAAGCCTTTTAATGCAATAATAGGCTTTATTAATTATTACGTAATGTCTTAATTTATCTAAGAGAATGCAATGATCCACAGATGAAATGCTTTTGATAAATCAAGAAATACTCCTAAAGTAAACTTATTATTTTCAAAACCATTTGTTATTTGATTTACTATTTCAATAATTGCATGCTCAGTTAAAAGATTTTTCGTTCGAAGAGTTTTGAAAATACAAAAAGTATTGATATAGGTCTGTAGTTTGTAACGTCAGAACTATCATTACATTTGTATAATGAGTTACTTTTGCTAATTTAAGTACATCCGGAAAAATCCCAGAATTTAACGGAGCTTTAGTATATGTATCAGAGGTCAATTAAGACTTTGTTTGTTTGCAACTCAATTCCACAAAAATAAACAAACAAACAATAAATTCTCAAATTTTTTTTCTTATGTGTAAAAATGTAATGAGTTTGTGTGTACAAAACTTAAAATTTACTAAAGTTGTTTTGGCTACCCCTGATAGCATAAGTTTGTTGCGCCTGATAGCACATGTTCTCTACCCTTGGTAGCAAATGTTTGCTGCACATGTTCGCTACCCCTGGTAGCACATGTGCTTGTAAAATCAAATTTTAGTTATTCTTTACAATTATAAAAATTGTAAAGAGTGAGTGAGGCTCTTAAATATGAGTACAATTAATTTTCTGTGTAAAATTTAAATTTTTTTTGTTTGTATTCAAACTGTTTAATCGACATTTTAGCATGTTTATGAAAAAAGTTTAATTTAAAGTTGTCAAAACTTTAACTAAAAATTAGGTGATATACATTTTTTTACACTGTAAACCAGCATAAAAGTTGATATTTAAGAACTTATTATCTTGTAAATACCTTAAAGTGGATGACTACAACTTTAGCCATTCTCAATCTTTAATACAAATAGTCAACTTTCCAACTCGCTTTCCAGACAATCCAAATCATTTACCTTCTCGACTTGTTTCTAATCCTAGTCAGTACTCAGTTTCTCCACCTTTGATCATGGTTTGAACTCTTTAAAACAATTATTTTATTCTTCTTCATCATCAGAATCCCCCTGTTATTGTAGTTCTTATAACTACCTTAAAGCTGACTGGGACTCTTCTCGTGATTTACTTTGTGATAGCGGAAATCTTTTGTCTTTTGTCTTAAAACAATTATTTTATTCTTCTTCATCATCAGAATCCCCCTGTTATTGTAATTCTTATAACTACCTTAAAGCTGACTGGGACTCTTCTCGTGATTTTCTTTGTGATAGCGGAAATCTTTTGTCTTTCTGCTGACAAATGTGCTTCTTATGTAAATATTTGGATTCAGCCTGGTATGGAGTCTTTCATTCCCTCTCAACAATTCCAAGTCAAGCCTTACTCTTCTCCATGATTAACTTCAAATTGTGCTGCTGCAATTTCCAATCGTCACCATATCTAATAAAACAATTCTCCAGAAAACAGACTTCTGTTTATTACTGCTAGAAACCATTATAAAAATGTTTCACTTAACGTCAAAGCAAGCTATTCTGAAGTCACAAAATCTTAATTTTATCTCAAAAACTAGGCTCCAGAGACTTCTGGTGAATCTTTAACAGTGTCTATAATAAGGACAAACCTGTTATTTATGATAAATCTGTTATTCATCATCTCTTGCATGGTTCAGGTTTCGTTATCTCACCTAAAAATAAAACTGAATTGTTTGCTAAGAACTTTTCATCAATTTCAGCTCTTGATTCTACAAATCACATCCTACCAGATATAGTCGACAAACAGGTTGATCCATTGCTTAACATTCGTATCACTCCAGATTCTGATTCTAAAGTGATTTTCTGCTTCGGCTCTTATACAGCTTGCGATCCGGACAACCTGTTATAGTTTTGCAGAGGTGTTCTCCGAATCTGTCGTCTATACTTTCAAAACTATTTAGCTAATGCTTATCAGAGTCTAATTTTCCAGCCTGCTGGAAAGCAGCGCTTGTGATGCCTATTTAAAAAAATCTAGGAGAGCAATTCGACTCGCCTAACTGCCGTCATTATCTTCTTTCAATCACAAGCAAAGTTTTTTGAGTCTTTAGTTAACAAACACTTAATCTCTCATCTTGAATCTAATAACTTTCTATCTAATCATCAATATGGATTTCGATTTTCTCGCTCTACTGCTGATTTGTTAACAGTAATAACTGATAGGTTTTATTTTACATTAGATAGATGTGGCGAGGTTAAGGCTATTTCTCTCAATATTTCTAAAGCCTTTAATAAAGTTTGACATGCTGATCTTTTCTATATATTCTCTTCTTATGGTGTATCAGGTACCATCTTTAAGACAATTGAATACGTTCTTTCCAATCGTAGTATAAAAGTTGTCTTTGATGAACAACACTCTTCTTCATATCATGTAACTTCAGGGGTTCCTCAAGGTTTCATACTCGGCCTCATAACTTTTTTAATTTTTATGACAATCTCCCAGAAATTCTTACATCCAAGGTGGCTTTGCCCGCTGACAATACTACCATATATTCTTGCTTGATAAGAAGCAAACACTCTCTGATAGTTTGGAGTGGGCATTTGAGCTTGAAAAGAATCTCACTTCGTCAAATTGGGTTTGAGATATATAAAATTATAAAAAACACCGTTTTCTGTTGTTTATAATGGAGTAAATTTAAAAATAAAAGTTTAAAAAATCAAATAATTTATACCGTTTAATCAAAAAAAATTTTTTCTATTAAAACACTTAACTAATTTTTATTTGTATTTTATTAATATATGGTCTTACAAATTTAAATTTAAAATTTTTTATACTTAGTTTATTCAAACTCATTCTCTATTTAATTTTCTTAACACAATTAGAATACGTGAAAATAAAGAATAGTTTAAAAAAAAAACACTAAAAAAAATTAAATGAAATTTGGGTAATTAAAAAACATGTCGCAAAGGATAGCAGCTATGCAAAACATTGCAGCTACGCAAAGCATAGCAGAGAGGCAAAGAATTGCAGTTACGCAAAACACTGCAGCCACGCAAAACATTGCGGCTACGCAAAACATTGCAGCTACGTAAAATATTGCTGCTACGTAAAGCATTGCAGCTACGCAAAGCATTGCAGTTACGCAAAGCAGTGCAGCTACGCAAACTTTGCAGGGTTTAATTCTAAAATCTTTTGTACAGGTAAAAACAATAGAAATTATTTAAATGTATTTCTTTTCATTTCTACATTTAAATGCATTTAAATGTAGAAATGAAAAGAAAAAATTATTCTCTTTAAAATTTATTTTAACGCAATGTTATTTATATTTTAAATTATGTTTTAAAAATAAAATTAAAGCCGGCGCAAAGGAGTGTAACCCTAACCCCCCCCCATCAATGAACTTTTCGTTCATTTAGTCAGCAACTTTGACCTTTTTTTTTAGTCGGCAAAAATTGTAATGGCCCTGTTGTGAATAAAATAATCCCTGAATATGGGAATATTTTATTCGCAACAAAAAAACGTGGTTAAAAAAAAATACTACTCAGTTTCTGAATCTTTTCATTATCTAGGACAAAATGAAAACACTTTTTCACTTTTTTTAATAACATTTGAGCTTTGCATAAAAACTTTAGAATTTGAAATTTGAAAATTTTAAACTTTTATTAGATAAATTTTTTTATCCAATAAAATTAGTTTTAAATTTAAATTAAAAATTTAAAATTATCTGTTTGACGGAAACTTGGTGTAAAATGCGGTGAATTTAAAGCTTTGAATTTGAATTAACTGATTACACATTAGTTCACCAACCACGTGAATTTAAAGCAGGTGGGGGCGTAAGTATTTTTACCACATTTTTATAAAATAATATTATACGTAACAATCTTATTGTGAATGAAACAGATTGTGAGTCATTGTGTATTGAGTAAATAAAAAATAAAACTTAGTTGTGAATAATGTTAATAAACTTGGAATTTTAAAACATTAAAAAAAATTCTTCAACAAAATCACTAATTCAAGGAAAACATATTTCAGGGGTGGATCCAGGGTGATGCCACTAAATTTTAGTGTATCCTCTTTTAAATATTTATGATATACTTTTATGTGTTTTAAAAACCTTAAATATTTATGATGTACTTTTACGTGTTAAATTTAGGCCGAGAATTTATTTAGTGAAGTTCACTATTTAAATCTTAAATATTTAATATACTCACCTTTAAAAGAATGTTTTTGTATTTACAAAAAATTCTTATGTTTTATAACAACTAATGCAATTGTTCTCGTAATCGTTAAATGATTGGCTAAAAGCATTTTTCAATCAAATATTTTATGATAAACCATCCGAAAAGTTTTCTATAATATAAATAGACGATTGGTTAAAACATTATTACAATTTTTGGTACCTATAAAAATTAGTAAATAGCAGAAAACAGTTGCTTCTTACTACTCCAATAGGCCGGGTGAATAAAAATAAGCAATTGCTTTAACTTAGTAATTATTCAGCTTTACATGAATAAAAACTTTGAAAAAATTTTATAAGCTTTTAATCACGTAAAGCTGACCAATTACTGAGTAAAAGCGGTTGCTAGTTTTTATTCACCCGGCCTAATATATAAGAAAATATTAGGTTACCAAGACAACACTTGTAATCATTATTTAATAGTCAAGCAAAAAAAAAAAAAAAAAATCGGTGTTGCGCAGTAGCGTGTCCCAAAAATTTTATCAATTTCAATATGCAGAATACTGCATTTAGCATCATTTCGTCTATAAATACCAACAACATCAAAAAATTAAGTCTTTAGCGAAAGGTTGTTTAGGTGAATTTATTTTTATTTTATTTATGTGTAATTTGACTTAAAAATGATTTTATTCATATTATTCCGATTACAGTTGTTACTTAAGAGCCATTTTCTGAGAAAACCAGGCAATGCTCAAAAGTGATATCTTTCAATCATTCTCAATTTTACATATTGCGTTGTTTGTAATATTAAAAAGAAGTCTGTAAATTTTTTTTTTTTAAATATTTCTAGTTCCTGAGTTATGGTCGGTCAAACTTTTGCCCTTTTAATACTTGGAAAGTCACTTTTGGGGTTTTACGATTTTTAAACTAAGATTAAAAGCAATGAGACCACTGCACCCTAAGTTTCTTTTCATATTATGGAAGTATAGGTAGAACTTTCAAAAAAAAAATCAAAAAACCTGAGGACAACCCTTCCTTTGTCTAAAAATCATAATCTGAAATCACACCTTTTTGAATTTGAGGCCTACTTTAAGTGCATTTATCTCGGAGCATAAAAAGTGCCCGCAACTCATCTTATTCTTTTTTAAAAGAGTATCTCATTGTTATTTGAATGGTCTAAAGAAACTGAGAGGATATAGTTTACAAAAAAGCTTATGAGTCATCAAAGTGTCAAAAAATGTTTTAATTAGCGTTCAAATATCAGACATTTTGGGAAATGGGAAAGGTCCCAAGATTGAATTTATAAATTTTCTATTACTCCTTATTACAATTTTTTTAATGCAAAAAAAAAACTTAGGGGGTAATATTACATTGTTGAAATAACTTTACGTCAAAATGATGCTAAATCTGTTTTGTTTGTTTTTTTCATTTATACGATTGTGGACTTGAAAAAAGTTTTTTTCCAGTTTGTTTTTTTCATTTATACGATTGTAGACTTGAAAAAAATTTTTTTCCAGTAAACATTTTTAACTTGATGTTTATTGAACATTTACTTCTGAATTATTCATAACCGAGAATGAGCATTTTATGCTAAAAGCAATTAAAAAAAAAAACACTTAGTTGCAAAAAGTATGTCAGAGCAAGAGGTTGTTGTTGAAAATGTTTGCAAAGTTAATGATGTCAAGTGTGGGCCATATCCTCGTTTCAATGAAAAAAGGTTATTCAAGATACAAGATCTGACTTTGGAAAAGTCTCTTATAAAAAACGGAGGGTGCATATCACTTTCTGATAACGACTATATATGTCCTTACCATAGATTTAACTTTGGTAAGAATTTGTTTACAACCGTATTTCAACAACAACAAAATTTAATTACTAAACCTTTAAAATAAATATTTCAAATTTTGATTTTTGTTAAAATTCAAGGTATTGGCTGGGTTCCTCCAAAAAGATGCTGTCATCCAATGCATGAACTAAGTTTTGGTAAAATCACCAGCTGTAAGAAGTGTTTCAATAAATATGTCAACAAATGTTTCAAAACATTACAACAAAAATGTTCCTGTAGGTTCCGTATTTTGTCACAATCACCTTAAGTCAGAGCGCATTCTTATTCAAACTAAAACAAGTACTAACACTAACGAAGAGTTAGTTGAGGACACAACTGATTTTGATTTTGAGCCCAAAGAAATTTTACAAGGTGCTATATCTACTGGTAACAAACTATCAGAAGCACTCCACATCAGCCCTTTTCAGTTTCAGATAAAGAATAAAATGATAGCTGAAAATTTGAAAGAGCCAAGGTACAGCTTGCAAAGAGATTCGCTGAAGCTGTTACCCCAGATCAGAGTGAAGACTTTATCTCAATTGTTTTAAATAGATCTTTGAAAACTTCAGACAATGATGCAGTACCTGATGATCTAAAAAAATTTGTTAAAATTTATGAAGAAAGTGACTCTATGGGTAAACATTTTGCTCTGTGTTTAATTGAACATGAAAAATTTACTAAGAAGTTACTTATGAAAGTTTTTGGGTGCTCCAAATACAAGATAGACCAGGCACGAAAAATAAAGAATGCTAACTTAGGTATAACTATTCCTGTCGAAAAAGAAATTACGCGAAATCGACTAGACCAGAAAAAAGCTGAACATTTTCTCGATTTCATATTTAACAGCAACCTTCTTCAAGATGTTGCATATGGAGTCACAAAAATTAAATTTGACTCAAATGACGTATATAAAATATCTCGTGCAGTTTTGACAGCTAAAATGAGTCATACAATTGCATTTTATAATGAAGTTTGCAGAAGTGAGAACTACTCTCCATTATCGGAAAGCAGTTTGTGACGAATACTTCATGTTGTTAAACCATCTCAACGAAAATATTTAGCGGGACTGGATGATATAACTGCTGCAGCTATGAATGGTTTCTCTATGTTGCAATATTTATTTTTGAAGTACCAGAATAGAGAGTTGTGTAATTTATTTGAACGCAGCAAATGATATTACAAAACTAAGTTTAACTGCAGTGCGACCTACCCTAAATCTCCCACTGCCCAATATTTGCTTTGAGTAATTTAATCAACAAAAAAATATGAAGGAAAAGTTTCGCAAAGATAGATCACTAAATTTGTTTCACTTTTGCTCTGAGTAAATTTGTAGTGGATCATTCCATACATCACAAGAACTAGAAGAACACATGATGTCGGGAAGACACATTATCAGCACTTCATTTCAGAAATGGATAACGTGAGACAGAGTTTCATAATGAAGATGCAAGTTCAGTAAAACTTACATAGTTATAAACCAAACTCACAACAGGAGGTATTTGAAGAAGAATGTTCTGACATTAGCAAATATGTTAAAGGTTGGGCTTTACCTACACGCAGTACCTTCCGGTATAGTATGAGACAAAAAGATATATTATATAAACTCTTTATGGAAGGTGAAGTATCTGGAAAAAAGTTTAGCCCGGAGCAGGTGCACCTTTTGATAAGAAAAGGGGTTCAAGTTTCAGAATTCGTAAAACTCAGCAAATAAGATCACTATTTTCACGTTGGAGTAGGCTGAAAAAAGACAAAAGATTAAATGAACCAATAGATGTTGGTAGTACTAATGCGGATAACGAAGAAGAAGAAGAGACAGCAGATCAAGGTAATAATTTTTATGTCTACTCTCATTAATATATATTTTAATATTATTTTGTAATTATAAATATTTGTACAAGTGTTTGTATAAATATTTATATTTTTCTTTTTGTAAATCAAGAAGAACTAGCAAATGAAGAATTTGAAAAGGAATTTATAAGCATTGCCATTGATTTATCTGGTGCATGGCATGAAAACGATTGGATTGTTGTTATTTATATGGGCAATTGGTATACTGGGATTATAAATGAGGTACTTCTTTTTTATTCAATTTTTAAAAAAAATGTTTTTTATTTAAGTAAAAACATTTTTTTTAAGCATTATTTGATCGTATTGAATGTGTCACTAAGTTTAAACGAAGTTTTACTTTTGTCAAATGAGAATCAGATTTTTCAAACTATTTTTCAAATTAGAAAAATCATTACTCATATTAGGTTCTCAGTGATGGTTTTACATGGTGAGCTGTATGAAGTATGCTTCTGCAATCAAGAAACTTTTTAAATGGCCAGCTTTTCCTGATGTTATAAAGTACAAAGACAGTGAAATCATTTGTGGAATTCTTCTACCTTTAGCTTATGGATGATCAATTTGAAAAACCCCAAAAGGCATTTCAAGCAACAAATTATTAAAATCAAAGATATAGGATATGTAAAACTGATTTATGACGCAAACAATGACAAAATAAGATAAGGACATCATATAATATATTTATTAATTCTGCTGCTACATTCGGGTTTTTTTTTTAATATATAAAAAATTTAACTTTTTGTGGTGGAGTTATTTTAGCAATGAAATATTACCCCCTAAGTTTTTTTTTCGCATTAAAAAAATTGTAATATGGAGTAATATAAAATCTGTATCTTCAATCTTAGGACCTTTCTCATTTCCCATAATGGCTGATATTTGAACGCTAATTAAAACATTTTTTGACACTTTGATGACTCATAAGTTTTTTTGTAAACAATATCCTCTCAGTTTCTTTAGACCATTCAAATAACAATGAGATTTTTAAAAAAGAATAAGATGAGTTGCGGGCACTTTTTATGCTCCGAGATAAATGCATTTAAAGTAGGCCCCAAATTCAAAAATGTGTGATTTCAGATTATGATTTTTAGACAAAGGAAGGGTTGTCCTCAGGTTTTTTGATTTTTTTTTTGAAAGTTCTACCTATACTTCCATAATATGAAAAGAAACTTAGGGTGCAGTGGTCTCATTGCTTTTAATCTTAGTTTAAAAATCGTAAAACCCCAAAAGTGACTTTCCAAGTATTAAAAAAGCAAAAGTTTGACCGACCATAACTTAGGAACTAGAAATATTTAACAAAAAAAAATTTACAGGCTTCTTTTTCACCCTATTAGCATTACTGTATATAAAATTGAGCACGATTAAAGGATATCACTTTTGAGCCGACAGTACTTTTGCCTGATTTTATCAGAAAATGGCTCTTAAACAAAAAAAAATATTGGTGCGTGTTGAACAAACAAAAATGCTTGTCGTAAAATCTTTATATGAACTTTTTTACAAGATAAATTATCAATTTTAAGGTGAAATTTGTTCTTAATGCAACAAAATGAACAGCAAATAATTTCAAGAGTACAGGCGCATGCGCGGATACAGCAGTTTTTATCGTTTGAGGTTAACTTCCAGATATAGAACAAACTCCAAACATATATGTTTACACTTATGTCAAATAAGGATGCTTTGCAAAAAATTGCATTGATTGGAGCCTGGGAACAAAAAAGCCCTAAAATTTTAGCTAAAACTGCTTCAAACGTAAGAGCAACAAATTGATACATTATTTTTTTTACTATTCTCAACTATTTAGTTGAGAATATATATTCATCGATAAGATTTAAAATTGACACAAAAATCTTTTAACGTTTGAAAACTATGAACAATAAAAAGTTTGACCCCCCCCCCCTCTAAATTTAAGGGGCTTACTCATTTTTCTCAAACATGAAAAAAAATACCTTTTTCAAACATCAAAAAATAATATTGTTATATAACATAAACCAATATTATTAATACAAATAATATTTAACTAAATAATTTTAAGATCTTTCTTTGTAGTGTTCGTTGAAATCTTTTGCTGGTTCCTCTGAACTACATAAATTACAAATACATAAATTTATAAAAAGTACTACTTACACATTAACAACCATTATTATTTATAACAACTAAAAATCGCATTTATATTTCGTGTTATTGAAGAAAATACCTGGAGAATATCCTGAAGCCCGTCTTCATTGTGAGTTCTCTCAATGAAATTTTGAATTAACTTAATGTCGCGTTCTGCACGGTCATTTACAACTGCAAGTGTTCTTACACACATTGAAAAATAAGTAAAAGACTGGGAAACTTCCTCATTTTCACATGGTTTGATGCCTTTTTCTTTACATAGCAGAATTGCCTTTTTGGAGATCTCCAATAGCAAGAAGAAAAGGTAGGACTGCTCGTTGACAAAGTCTTCTAATTTTGATGTAGAAATATATTTAAACTTAGTTTCAGGCCTCTTTTTAATTAGATCTTTTAACTCCGGGATATCATAAGAAAGCAGTTTGTTTAACATGTTGGCCTTAACTTCAGTTTTCAGATTCTTATCAGCAAGAGCAAAAATGACTTGTTGCGGAGACAAAATGTAGTTCGTTGCAGCTTTTAGATGGTTTATTGTATTTTTTCTAACTGTCTTGGAATCAGCAGGGTGGTACATTTGAGTCATCTGAATAACCAGTAAGTATATGCAGTTAGCTGTAAATTTTGCTTTATGATGAGCTCGAGGCTGTTTAAATGAAAAGTTCGATAACTCAGCTCCTAGAAAAAAAGCCAGAAGCTCACAAAGATACTTGTAATCACCTCTCTGGAAAGTATTCTTATGAAGACCTGTGATACAAAACTCTTTAGTATCCAAGGCAAATTTGAACAGTAATGAGCTGGGCCTGAAAGAATCTTGAGACCAGTCAAACTTTACAATTATCTAAGTTTGTTTACATCTTCGTAAATCTGCGGCCATAGTTTTTGGAAAATTACATAAAGTTTTTTGCTGGGACTACTTGTTGGACCAAAAATTTCTTTTATCATATGAGCCACGTACCTTTCATAAATGTGATGTCTGCAAATTAACCAGAGAACCAGTCTTTTAAGGGCAAAGGAAATAATAATGCTTACGGTACTTTTATTTTTTACCAGTGTTACTGGATGTTGTGTCAGAGCACAATCCGATAATCTGATCCAACATTTCATAGTATTCAAGCATTGTTTGAATTGCAATGGGTTGATCACTTCCCTTGGAGCTTTCAATTTTTGAGATGCCAAAAAGAAAGTCTTGTGGACCAGACTCTGGTGAAGATGCGCTAATCGCAATTCTATCCTCATATTTAGATATTTCTTTTTCCTATCGTAACTCTTCAAAATCTTGGTATCAAAATGTACCAAAATTTTTAAACCTCTTATTTTGTTTGTTTTCCTCTTTAATTATCTGTGTCCCAGACTCCACAATATTACGAGTTTTTCTGTTTAGAGTTAATCTTGATATCGAGAATTCTCAATATTAACTCCACCAGCCTTGTAAAGAGAAGACAAAAGACACATACCTGGCCTGACCACAATCCCAAATCTGGTCATAATTGGAATCCAATTGTTAAGAATATCTTCCATACTTAACTGAAGGAAAACTTTGGTGTTACTCTGAAACCTTTTCTGTTTTTTCTGGGCTTTACCTGGAGGTAAAAATAGTTCGTCGCACTCGGTTTGATTGTCACTTTCTGTGCTTGAAAAGTCCGAATAGCTATTCTCCTTTTTCTTATTTTTATCTTCGTGCCTTTGGATTTTCTCAGACATCTTAATTGTTTTTTCTTGTGCCCTGTGAGCATTTTTACAAAATTTATTGTCAATGTTCCCGAATTCGACCATATCCCCTCTCAGACAAAGCCTTAAGAATTTTATGTCTTCCTTCTTAGCCTCATCATCCCCATTTTTATCACTTTTTATTAAATCAAATATGTTTGTTTGATTAATAATGAAGAGAGCACTGCTCTCTTTTAAAAAAGTGTTCACCTTCTTCAAAAAAGTGTTCACCTTCTTCAAAAAAGTGTTCACCTTCTTCAAAAAAGTGTTCACCTTCTTTTTTTAGCTACCCTTTGGTAGTTCTAGTGTTTTTTTTAAAGTGTGGTATTCCTTGACTTTCATGGTGATTCTGATCTTGATAGTTTGCTCTGTCGCAATGAAAACATCGTTAAATCCAGCCTGCTCCAATAAATTGACAAGCTCTCTCAGAATACAGACACCAGTAATTATTAGCTTGGTGTTCTCTCTGCACATTAGCAAACCTGGAGCATCTTAAATACGTCTTCCTGGAAGCAACTGGACAACCAATTTTCATGTTGATCTGTGTGATGCTAAAAAATTTAAAAAGAAAACATTAAAAAGTTAACATTAAAGATGTAAAAAAATGTAATGCTTTTGTTAATTAACTACAGATTTACTTATTGCTTTTTTTGAGATTAAACCAGTAATACCATCGAGCATTTCTCCATTTGTTGGAGGTCTATTAGGGGCAAAACTCTGTAAAGGGAACCCTAGCAAAGAAAATTGTCTCCTCTTCCTTGTAGCTTTTGACGCATCATCAATAACATCAGTGAATTAGCGTGACAACTTATGTCTAGAGACGTTTTCTAAAATCAATTTATTTCATTTAAATCCACATTAGACGCATTTAGTTGTAATTGATTGAATCAGGATTAGGGTGGGGAGGGGTTATATGGATAGAATTTTAGATATATTTTTTTCTAATATAGTTTTTTTTTTGAATTAACAACCACCATAAAAACTTTTGTTATTTTTCTTTACATTCAGGGTGTATACAATAAAATCACAATGAGTAAAACATAAATATATTTTAAATAACTAACTTACTAATCCTTTTTTAACAACACCTTTCATATATCCAAATTACCCCACTGGTGGTGTAATACGGATACTCATATTATATTTGATACATATATCACAACTATTGCTTTTCACGTTTTTTTAAAAAGTCAAACTGTATTGGTTATGTCTAGCAGTTTTCTTTTACTTACTGATACATTCTTTTTTTTTTGCTTTATTCTTCTCTTCTTCTTGTCACCTTGCAACAACATCTTGTGCTGCTAAAATTTCTCCCTTTTTGGCCTGGACACGAGCTCTGCGTTTTTTTGAATTTGCAAGTGCTGTCGGTGTAGGTTGACTTGGGCTAGGTGTAAGTACAGAATTGATTGCTCTCTGCAGATTTTTTACAACATTTTCTTTTTTGTTAGACTCATATACTTCCTCGTACTTTGGTTGCATATTCGCTATCTTTTTCATAGGTTTTGATTTGTCAACAGGGTAAAGACCACTACCATTAAAACCACTTTTCAGGAGTTTGTTATCTATCTTACTGACAAGAGCTTTTAGTAAAGTTGGAAATACAGACTTGTCAACATTTTTATGTCTGCTTTCTCTTAACTAAATTTTAAGGGTTTTGTTCCAATGGGATTTCAATGGAGCAAAAAAACAAACATCAAGAAGTTGTAATGCGTGACTTGTGTTCAGAGGTAAAGTAAAATTATATGCTTTTCCAGAGCCTTTTTAACAGTAGAATATGTTATATGGCTGTTGTGTCCATCACTCAGCAACAACTCAGGCTTTTTATAATCTTTAACATGTACATTAAACCTGACAATCCAACTTTCAAAAATGTAGTCCTCCATATAACCGGTTTTTGTTACACCATGCATTGTATTTTCAGGTCAATTTTGACACCATGCATCATAAAGGTAGATGGCTTTGTAGACGATAAAGGGAGGTAGACACTGACCATTTGCTGACCCACAAAACAGTACAATATACATTGATTTACCACATGATGGAGCAACGTAATAGGCTGTTTTTGATGTTTTATGAACAAAGATTTTTCCTGCTGTAGGATCTGTACGTAAACCTGTTTCAACTAAATTAAATATACAATGTGGTCTATCAAATAAATGATTATCGTTTTATATCTTCTCATATAACTCAAAAAAATCTGTCAATGTTTTTTAGAGAAAGATCATTAGCTCTTGCTTCTGTCAAAAGTTCAGGTTTTCTTTTTCCAAGAACTACATTCCATCTTTTTTCAAAAGACATGCACCAGTCTTTCCCTGGCTTGTCATCTTTGAATGGAGTTTTTTTGCCTATAAATGTTATATAGAATTAAACCATCAGTTTGATATCTTTTCTATCTTGTGGAAAACCCTTATCAGCTAAGTACATCAGGGTTTTTACTAGAAGATTTTCCTCAGTATTATTTAAAATAAACCCACAGCCACTTCCAATTCTTTTGTCTTTCCTTTGGATATGATCATGGGATCGTCTGTATAATGTCCCATGAGGAATTCTAGAAGACTTTGATACACTGTATACTGACTCTCCATAGTTAAAAAGCTGTATGGCAGTCGTTAATTTGCTATGATCATATGTACCAATAGTCTTGCGTTGGTATTCACGAGGCATAATAATTTATTTCAGTCTTATTATTTTATCTAATATATTTTAAAACAAACTTTAATTTTATTAAGTCTACCCTAGCCATTCAGGGAAAACAAATTTGAACTATGATCTTAATGTAAATAGTTCAAAAACATTATATAAAAATATTATATGTAACTGAAAAATGTCTAATACTATATTAAAAACCAAAAGTGAGCATAAGTGTATATTTAAATGTTGTGTAGCTTATGATTTTGTGATAAAATAATATAATGTCAGTAGGATTTTATATATATCCATTTTACCTCACTATTATTTTACCTGTATATCCATTTTACCCCATTTTAGATTTTTGTTTATTTATCAATATGGGTTAGAGAACTAAATTAAATTTTACACATTGTTACATCATGGTCCAACTAATAAATATACATCATTAAACTTCCATAAGTAATATTACTGAAGTCTGCAGTCAAAAGTTTTAAAACATAATGTTTTTTATATTTTTTTCAAAACAACATTTTTTACATATTTATTATTCATGTAAATCAAATATAAATATTGTTAACGCAAAAAAAAGAAGCCAATTATGTGAAGAAACTGTTGGTAATTTTCAAGTTTTAGAATTATGCATAGATAACTTACTCCATGGATACTTACTGAATATATTCATATTACCCCAACAATCCATATTACCCCACCCTACCCAATAGTATACAACTAATAATGAAAAATTAGTGAAGCTGGTAAATAAGTTTTATATACAAGTTCAAACCTGTTTTTAGATGAATTTCTTGGTTAAAAACTTGATTTCTACTTTAATTATATATTGACTTAAGTTAAATTTACGCATCATTAGTTTTTATTGTTTATAAAACACGGATCATTTATTATTATTGTTAGCCATGCTTTTATCGAAACATAAATAAAAATTGACCCAGATAAAAATTAAGTTTAAATCATAATTTATTTATTATAAATTATTATATAAAAGTAAACTCACCTTAATAACCTTCCCCTTATGCTTAAAACTTAGTTTTTGTTTTGTTTTTCTTTATGGATAAAATTATGCCAAATGTAGCATTCCGCACATTAAAATTCGATTTATGATATATTTTTGGAACACCGTATTGCGAGAGCAACTACTGATGTGCAAATTGGGTTCGACTGAGATGCAAGCATCTTAATCAACCCCTAGAAACTACGGTCCATAATTATTCGAATGGTTGAAATTTTGAAAAAGTTGAAAACTTTTCGATATAACATATCAAAGTTTTACTTACTATTGGGAGAAAAACAGAAAAAAAAATCTACCTGATTTGTATGTTATCTTCCTATTTATTATGTTTACATAAAAATTAATATAAAGTTCCATTAGACTAGTTTATAATTTACATGCCTATTAATCACCCTTAGTGACAATAACCGGCATACATGTTTTTGACATTCTACTTAACAACTTATCCAATTTGTCAAAGTCACTTTTATGCCACTAACTAATAAGTTTTTTCCACACTTTATGCATCATTAGGCATTAGTTTTTGACATTAGTTTTAATTCCTCCCATAAAAATCCTTTATTAATCCTTAATTTTTATGGGAGGAAGATCTTGTGATCGGGGAGGATAAATCATTCTATACAATATTTGATCATTCTCGAACTCAGTTAAACAACTTATACAACAATCCGAAGAATGTGTTTTACAATTTAAGCCTGAAGTCATTTTCTTTTAAAAAAATAAATTGCTTCCCATTAACTCAACTTTCCGAAGGTATAGCATGAATTTTTAAGTGTCCGAGTAAACTACTTTTTTTATTATTCCCTCTATTTTTACAATGTTATCTGTGGCATTCCAACCAAAACAGCCCTAAACCTTAACACTACACCTCCATGTTTTACAATCAATAAAGGACACTATTTTATCATACATTCAACGATGTTTTTTTCAGACAAACAATCTTCCTTTGAAACCAAAGATTTAAAACTTCTACACGTCGGTCCACGTTTACAGTCATTGATGGTCCATTTTTTATGTAGTTTTGCCCACTCTAGCATTTTTATTATTTTTATGGTTTTTATCAAAACAATTTAATCAAAATACTTTTATGTTTTTTAAATTATCTAATAGTGAAAAATAAACGTAAAAAATAGTTAAATAAAAAATAGCATTTAAAAAAAATTTAATGTCGTTTAAATAATTGTGAACGGTAGTGTGTATGTTCCACTTTGCCTAACCGTAATGATCTGTTGATATATTCAGTTAAAAAATGAAATACTGGAGAGAAGTCGAAATCTCTAATTTAAAGGTTAACAAGAAGCCCTACAGGAATTTGAACCTGCATCTCAGCGACTACTATAAGACGCGCAAGACAATCGAGCTATCCAAACAAAGTAGTGATTAACAAACTGTTGATTTTATAGTAACATATTAAGCACAGTGGTAGGGTAGCCAATAAAAGTGTGATTTGTAGTTTCAAAGATATCGTTATTCAAAGTAATATATTTAGATAAAAAATATCGGTTTGCCTCATTGAAGGTGTTTTTTGATTCTTCTAAGTTCTGCTAAGGTACTATAATCAAATAAAGTGTGTTACTATATATTATTATACATTGCATAAAAGCCAAAAAAATCCACTTTTTAATGACAATAGTTTTATCCTGCAAACAACAAATTAAAGAGAGTTCTTCAACTGAATTTGATAATATCTTAACTAATAATTTTCATAATATCCGTCTTTATAATTTTTTTTTTTGATTTTATTTAGGTGCCCCAAGAATTCCTTTCGGCCTTATCACAGAGCACCGCGGATGAGCATTTAATTGGAAGTTCACGCCTCCTTCCTAACCAACGTCGCTAAATTTACCCAGAGTGCGATGGGGGTGGGGGGGGGGGTGGGGGTGGAGGGGGTTTGAACCACGAATCCTTTGTTTCTGAGGCAAGTGCACTACCGTACTGCAACCAAATAAAGCCAATTTTTTCAAGCAATATGAAAGTTTCTTTATTTTATATTTCTCGCAACCATTTTACATCTAGGGAGTTTATAGAACCATTTTACATTCAGGGAGTTAAAAGCGACAAAGTTGCTTTTATTTCCATAAATGTAAAATGACTCATTAAAATCTGCAAAATATAAACAAAAACTAAATATTAAATCATAAAATTATGTATTAAAATCCATTTATTTATTTTTAAAAAAAGTCATTCAAAAGTAAAAAAAAAAATAACTTAAAAAAACTATAAAGGTCTATTTGAAAAAACCAAGATACTCAACGAAACAACGAAAGCAATAAATATAAAATGTAATCAAGGATTTAGTTAGAAAAGATAATTTTAAGAAAAATAATGTTTTTTAAAGAATATAGTAATAAACAACGAAAGCAATAAATATAAAATGTAATCAAGGATTTAGTTAGAAAAGATAATTTTAAGAAAAATAATGTTTTTTAAAGAATATAGTAGGCTAGTCGGCATTTGACACATTTCAGTCGGCAGATTTTTAGTTTTGATGACTTTTTTGTGTGTTTGTTTTATAGTTATTAAGGTGCTCCCAGAAGTCCCTACACAGAGCACCGCGGAACAGCATTTAACTAGGAAGTTCACGCCTCCTTCCTTATTAATGTCGTTTATTAGGCAAGAGCTTACGTCGAATCTCGGTTATCTTTTTAACCTCGTTTTAAGTCAGAAACTTATTCACTGCTTCACGGCTGCACACATTATTTCTGTAATCACCCCCGTAAACATGAGATAAATATAAACATTAAAAATTTGTATTACTCTATAAATTATCTTTTTCACTGTTTATGTATCTCAGAAACTTGGTAAAATGCAAAAGTATCTTGGTCAGAAAATTCTCTGTTTAACATCATATAAAGTAATAATAAAGTCAACCTCGAGTTAGCAGCAAAGGAGGTGGTGTTGCAGTCTATATTTTTGACAAGTTTGAATTAAAAAAAAAAGAAGACTTTTTTCAAAGCATATTGAAATCTCCTCGCTTTATCGACCACAACGTGGCAATCAAATTAACTTCCATAACAGCCTTAAAACTATTACATCAAAAACGAGCAAGCAAATTAAGCATGCTTTTTTTTACCAGTGATTTAAACTTAGATGCGTTGTGTTACAAAAAATTTGTAAAAATAAAAAATGTTTTTAATTTGTTATTGGAATTTAACATTATATCTACAACTTTTAAGCAACTAAAACTAGTTCTCTTCCACAATCGATAATGTTTTAACTCTTTAAAGCTCTTTAAACATTAATTACAATCAGGTTTTTTTATTACAGGTTTCTCTGATTTTCCTATATTCCATATTACGCGCGGAATCTTATCTAACAATTCTTGTTATTAGAAGCAATGCCAGATTAACTGCGCCCGTCCCCAAAATATTGGTGTCCCATCAGACCCTTAATTTTTTAAATATATATACTATTTCAATTGCGGGTTTGTTAGGTTGTTATATCACTAGTAAGATTCGTATGATAATCTGTTTTATTATTTAGTTGGGTTTAAACTTTGTTTCCAATTTCTTTTCGTCATATGTATATTTCGTCACATGTATTACTTTTAAAATTTCAATTTGATACATTTTTTTTAAATTGATAAAAAGGCTGAAAGAGCATAACTTATGTTATGAGCATGATACTAGTTGTGTTATGAGTTTCAATTTAAAAAGTTTTGCGGCAGAAGTAACTTTTTAAATGAAAACTAATACAAACTAATATTTGCACAGTTATTTTTTTATTTTAGTTTAGTCAATATGTCAACCTGACACAGAACTGCGGTGGGATTTGAAAGAAGCGCAAAGCTACTGAATTTTCATAAAAGAAATTGCTGATCAAAATTTTTCAGACAAAAAGTTTTATTCAAGTTATTGCTCTCTTTTTTTCTTTGTAGTTAAAAAATAGTGAAACTTGAAAGAGAGGCTTATTTACTCAACATCCACTGAAAAAATACTTTGCTTCTTCTGCTGCTTTTTCAAGATTCAGATGACAACGTCAGAACTGGATTCGATGACTGGTCACATGGATAACGTTCTTGCAAAGACATAAACAAAGTAAACAGCACACTGATGCAGTCCAGTGCTATTTTTGAAGTCACAATAAAAGAAAAATTGATGCTCATTTGACAACAAGTTGAGAAAGAGATTTCTTACTAGATGGATGTTCTGAGAAGAGTTGTTAAATGTTTAAAATTTTTGTGCAGTCGAGGGAAAGTTCTTAGAGGTGACTCAAAAGAAATAGGCAATTTCAGTAATGGAAACTTTCTCGGGGCCTTGGAGTTCCTTTCAAAATTTGACCCATTCCTTGCAAAACACTTAGAAAATTGAGAAGTGCAGAGGAAATGTTTTAAACATTTCATTGACAACTCAAAATGACAGATAATTTGTTCTGGTCTTGTAAATGTTACAGGAAAAGATAGGGAAATTGCAATCAAAAATTAGTCAACAAGAGCCATTTTTATTAAAACTTTACATGCAAATTACAGTCATATCCTTGAGACCTTAGAATCAATTGTTCCAAATAAAGATGAAAAACATCAGGCGCAAAATGAAGCCAGTACAATTTTAAAGAGAATAAAAACTTTTAATGTTACTTTTATGACGGAGCTTTGGCACAAAATTATGTCACAATTTGATGCTACTAGTATAAAACTTTAGGATAAACGTGCAGATTTAGCTTTTGGTGTGCGATTGCTTCAATCTCTTTTGGAATATGAGACATCATTATGTGACATTTCTTGAGATTTACGAATGTGCTGGAAGGTTCTCAAGCATTATTCCGAAGCAGTACAAGAATCCAAATATAAGAAATTAGGAATACACAATTAGTAATAGGAAGTTCCCATTACTAATTGTGTTGTAGAAAGAACATTTTCGAAAATGGCAAGAGTTAAGAACGATCACCGTTTCTCAATGTTAAATGGTTGTTTGAATGCTCTTTATTTAATGACAATTGAAAGAACTCTCTTACCAAATATAAGTTTTGAAGATGTCGTTATTGACTTTGCCAATGTAAAAGCAAGAAAATTTTTTCTGTGAATAAAAAAGTAATCATGTTTTGCTGCATTCATTTTTGAATGCATTTTTTCAGGAATGGGGCATCCAAATAATTTTTGCATCCAGACCCCAAGACCTTTAATCCGGACATTAATAGAAGAAATATATTTTTTTTTAAATCTAAATAAATTTAAACTGTACGAAGAGCGATAGAAAAACGTCTATTCGTTTACAGACCCTTATTGTGTCAAAAAAATTTTTTTTTAGTACTTTTTGAAATATTTATGACAATGCCTGCCCAAAATTAATCACCGAATAAAAAAAAAAATACTTAAGAGCACATATATATTGATTTGAAAATAGTATATTTTCAAATAAAGAATCAACCTTTATTCTATATATAAATTTTCATTTGAAAATAGTATATTTTCTGCTTAATTAAAATCTACCAAAATTCACCCATTTTTCAAAAAAGGTGTTTGTTATACTGTTTGCAACTACTGTCCCATATCATTACTCCCTATATTTTCAAAAATATTTAAAAAGATAACTTATAATAGAATTTATGATTGCATAAAATAAAATATGCAAAAATTAATTTGGATTTCAGAAATACTGTTCAACTGAACATGCTGTTATTGAACTTGCTAATAAAATATCTATGTTATTTGATAAAGTTGGATAAGTATTAGGAGTATTTATCGATCTCTTAAAAGCATTCAGTACTGTTGATTACAAAATTTTACTTTCAAAGCTAAAGCAGTATGGTATTGAAGGCCTTATACATTAATGGGTTAAAAATTATCTTTTCAACAGAAAACAATTTGCTCTGCTGGATGAGTCAAGAGCACCTAATATTTTGTGCGGTATCCCACTCCTTTGACTATTTGAATATTTTGTGCGGTATCCCATTCCTTTGACTATGTTATAAGTGGATTATATAAATGTTATATCTATTATATATATTATTATATAAATCAAAAGCTTTTCTTGATTATAAATCTCGAAAGATGCTTTACTTCAGCGTTGTTCATTTTCATCTCACCTACGTTAATATTATATGGGCCAACAAAAGCTAATTTTAAAAAACAAAACTAGTTTAAATATTTTTAAAAACAAAGATAATTTAAAAAAATTACAAAGCTTGCAAAATCACGCATGTAAAGCAATTACTTACTTTTAAAGAGATTAGAAAATCCATCCGCTGTAATGAAATACACGAATGTTTTAGATATTGAAACTTAACTTATTTCAAATACTAATATTTATGTATAAATATAGAAATAACTTGTTGCCAAAAGTATTTTCGGACATTTTTACAGCGAAAGGACAATTTTGATCAAATACCAATTGCAGCTATTACTTAAGAGCCGTTTTTTCTAAGAATCAGGCAAATTCCTGAGACTGTGGAAGTGACCTCCTCCAAATTGCTTGAATTTTTTATATATTGATCAGAATATAGAGAAAACCTGTTGGGGAAAAAAAAAATTTTCAAAAATGTTTCGTTCACTCGGAATCTGGGCTTAAATTTTTGAGATATTTTTAAAAATTTTTAGAAATTTAGTTTTTGCCACCTTTGAACCCATTTTTTTGGCAAGGCAAAAAGTTGCACATAGCTTTTGTAGTTAATATCAGACGTAACCCAAAAGCTCTCTCCAAAAAATATAAAAAAGTTGCGTGACACTGTGCGGTTGGCTAATTATCATAGTTCAAAAGTACAAAATCAATCAGTTTTGTCAACTTTTATTCGGAGTTACTTCTAGCGGCAAAGTGTTGCACACAATTTTTCTTTTAGGATTTGAAATTATCAAAGGTATTGAGTCTAAAAATGCAAAGAAAGTTATGTGATACCTAAGGCCTATTAATATATTAAGGCTTGAAATTGGAAAAAAATGTTTTAGTATACTTACAAAATGAAACATTACGGCAGAGGCGCTTAGTTTTGTAAAAATGTAAACATATCCAACTGTCAATACAAAAAGGTCCTAACATAATAATAAAAAAAATTCGTGTGATTTTGTCACACGCATGATATAACATGAATTAAAAACTGAACAAAAATCTAACATCAAGATAACTATATTGCTAATTAAATAAAACATAAATCAAACATTTGAATGTTTTTCCATTTAAAAATTAGTTTTTCATTTATTAATAGAGTCATTTACACACATTATCCACCACATCACACATAATTTCTACTCTGCTGCAGTAAGTTTCTCTAAGAATAATGATATGACTGTATTATAGTCTTCTTCGGATAATGAATAATCGCCACAACCACTGATTAGAAAAGGAGCATTTACTAAACAGATAATTTTATCAGTTTGGTTATTTATCTCCTCGGTAGTAACTGGCCAGCGAAAAGTATTCTTCTCTTGCCCGTTAATCATACAATTAACTCTGATCCCAGTTATAGATACCTAAAAGTATTAGCGCAACATTTAAAATAATATAATAAAGAGTTTATGATTTGTTTAATTTTGCTTACATTCAATAAAACTTGTAAAGTCTTATATAATGTCATTCTGAAATTAATTTTACATTTTATTTATATTCCTTTTATTTTAGAGCACTGTTTTGTAAAACAAAATAAAAACTTGAAACTAATATATACTTTGAATAATATTACCTCCACAATATATCCAATATTCCATTGTTTTTCATATGCAACAGCAACCCAATCATTCACTTTCCATACAAGACAAATTTCTTTTGCAAGATTGGCGATGTCTTCCTCATATTTATTATCATCTTCATTGTCTCCTGCCAGATTAAAGTCATCATTTTCGCCATAAACTTCTTTGTTATCGTTAACCTGACTATTTTCATTATTTTCTGTTGTCGGTTCTACCAGCTTACCTTTTCTTTTCAGGTTACTAAATCTATAACAATATCAATTGTACATATTTTTAAACATATGTAAACAAACACACAAAATTATAACTTTCACCTAAATTTTAATTTCATATTTGTAAAAGAACTATTTAACAGTCAGAAACATAATCTAATTTGCAAAAGTTTTGATAGCAACAATGCCTACCTTGAAAATAAAGATCTTATCTGTTGGCTAGTTACATATTGATCAGGCGGAAGTTCTCTCCTCAGCTGCATGTGAACCTGCTCAGGGCTCATTTTATTACCTGATTCTTCTCCACGAATAAAGTATTTATACAACAGTTCTTTCTGCTGATTTGAAAATCTAAAAGAACTTCGAACTGGTAATGCCCAACCTTGCAATAGAAAAATGTTCATGCAATGTGGTTTGTCTTTTACGGATATATATATATATATATATATTAGGGATATGACTTTTTTGCAACCTACTAGGCCTGTATCGTAATTCAATGAACTTTTATGTAAAAAGAACGAATAGATGTTTCGTTTTGACATATTTTGAAAAAAGGTCACCCCAAAACCAAAAAATCGAATTTTCAATAGGTACACTTTTGTACAGTAAATGATTATTAAAGGCTGAAGATGTTGTAAGAGTCATACTCCTGTTGTTATTTTATTTATTTATGCAACATGTACTGTGATATAACAAAAAACATTATGTGATATATAATTATACAAGTATTACAAAATTAACAGTATCAAAGCGTCTAGTACAACAATATACATAACTGTCTGTGTCTATAGGCCTACTGTGTTTAGTACATGGGTCACATGATGCTCACGTCTCATAAAGAGTCTAGCGCTTATTACTTAGAATGAATCGAAGTTGCAGTTTGTCTTTCTTTCTGCAGGAAGCATACAGGTCTTGCATCACCTTGATTGCACGTTCAGCTATCTGATTACTTCGTGGTATGTCGATGACGGATGGCTCTTTCTTCCAGTGACTGCATGCAAGGCTCTTTCTTCCAGTGAATGACTGCAATGCCTTTTTGTAAGGCTTCAATACATCAGATAAATTCTTGAAGTCATTGTCATTGTACTTTTGACTACTAAACCAATGTTCTGCCCACTCATATGAAATGAACCTGCAAACCTTCTCCAAATTCTTTCTCGCTTCAGGCATAAGAATGAACGCCAGAATGGCGAGAATGGCTCTTGAGTTCCATCTGGCATTGCTCATATTAGGAATGTTTTGAAAGTGAATCAGAGGGAAGTTTCTTTGTTCTTCATAGAACCTAAACACTCTTGTTAAATGGTACAAAAACTTCATATCGTCTCTCCACCCTGATTTATCAAGAATTTCTACAGTTCCATTCACAAACTTATCCTTCAGTTCATCATACTTATTCACCAGTTCAGACACAAATGGGTATTCAATGTTTGGAGATTTGGTATCACCCCCAAGTTCTTCGTCCATCACCAGACGGAGAATCCTGTCTAGTACGTGATGCTGACAACCGATAAATTGTGGTATTGTGACACCCTTTAATTTAAACATACGTTGCAACTTCACAACAACTCCATTTCTCTTCCCAGTATTGACGTTTGTTGTATCAGTAATGATCATCTTAATTGAATTCCACAAATTGTATTCATCAATAAGTTTGGCAATTTTTTCAGCAACAGTTTCAGCTTTGTCATCTTTTAAACGCAGTGCATCAAGTTTCACGTCAGTTCTTTCATTCTGAAGTACAACTACCTGATATTCCTTATCATCTATTCGTTTGCCGTCAAAGTGTAAGGACCACTGTTCCATTTTAAGTTGTTGTATCATTTCTTTTTTTAATTTACCTGCCTCTTTGAATATGGACTTGTAAATTGCTGATTGACTTGGAGTTGGAATATCAATACCTTGTTGTGATAATACATTGCATATTTTAGCAGCTTTCTTTGTGGAAACTCCACTTGATGTAACCATACTTACAGCAAATTTACTTTTGTAGTGCTTTCTAGTTTTTTTCTGAGTGTCCTCATCATCGTCTTTATCACCGTCGTCGTCTTCATCATCTTCACTCTTACTTTTGCAGTTTTCAGATTCAGTACCACTGTCTGTGGTAGACAGGACTTGTGATGTGGAAGGTATTGCTGTTCCAGACTGGACTTTCCTTCTCTTGGAAGGGTGAATGGTTTCTTCACTTGCCACTTGTCCTCTTGAGTACCCCACCTGTCCTTTACTTTCTTTTTGTAGGTGGTATAGACGTTTATCTTCCGAGGATAACCACTGGCCATTCACTTTCGTGATGTCAAATAATGCATTGAGAACATCATATTTTCCACGCTTGACACATTCATCATAGACCTTCAGCACCTTCATAAGCTTTGCTCTTATCACTTGATCAGACACACGTGGAAAATTCAGTTTATTGTCCCACAATTTTGTAATTTCCTTAGAAATTTGGTCTATTCGTTCTTTTCTTCCTTTAACATATGCTCCGAGAAACTGGTATCTTCCTACGATCTGCAATTGAAGTGGTATTTTGGATTTTTCATCGAGTGAATGTTCTTCTACAGCCACGCTTCCTCTTCTTCTGTGTGACTCTTGAAATCTCACCAAATTTTTAGTCCAAGTCTTCTTGTTCTTTGTTACTGTGGTATGACTTTTCTTGTGAGACATCATATAATGTTGTTACGACTTTACGGATAGCTGAGCGTAAATATCCGTTTAATAAAGTCGTTTAATTAATAAAATACTTTAACTGTATAGTAATCCAATTATAGTTCGATAATCCAGTCAATGTTGATAACAGTTCGATAATCCAGTCCGTATCCTAACGATAATGCTACAACTACTTATACTTCGTACACTTACAGCGTCTTTAGTTCGCTACAGTAGTTCCTTATTAGCTCAGTTACACGCAGAGTACTTCATAGAACTATTCACATTATCAACACTGAGCTCTGACAGCAGCTCGCTTATATAATTATTTAGAGCTTCCAGAATGTTCTACTAAGTTCTATAATCTTCTACAGTCTGTTACAGTCGTCTATATCACCGTGGTAACACAATGACGTCATCACATAACAATTCCAAGTATTTGCCGGCACACGGCCGTTTCGTTGCCATGGTAACGTGTGGCGTTATATTTATAAATTCATAACAAAATAATGAAATAAATAGAATTAAGCTGAGAATTAAGCTTAAGATTAAAACATCGGTCAAAAATGAATGTATAAAAATGGTAAATCAAATTTTTATTTTGGGGGTGACCTTTTTTTGTTGCAGAAAGCTATTTGGGCCTTTTTTCATGATTTTAGGTAAAAGTTCATCGATTTATGATACAGGAAACTTTTTTTTTGAAAAAAAATTAAAAAGTCATATCCCTAATATATATATATATAATATATATATATATATATATATATATATATATATATATATATATATATATATATATATATATATATATATATACAAACGGGAAAATGCAGGAATAAAGTTTTTACGGGAAGTTTCTCCGAATCCTATCACTGCCGCCAAACCCTCAGTCAATGTAGCATCACTTCTTCACATTTTCTCCCTAAACCAGTGGATTTAAGTATTATATATATTTTCTCCCTAAACCAGTTGATTTAGGTATATTAGTTTTTAAGGTATTATAGTATTATAGTTTGAAAAAATAATTATATAATAGTTATTATACCAAAGTTTATATTAAAGTTTGTATTAATATTATATTAATGTATTTTTATCAACCTGATAACGTAATAACTTTGTATATATATTTTCTTTTTTTTTTTTGAGTATAATAAATGTATCTTTATATGGTATACCTGATGAAAAAAATATTAAAAAAATGTGTGTACTACAGCCCCGAACTTTTTTTTCGGATTTTAATCTCGCGCTTTCACGGCTATTTCTTTTGCCTTAAAATTCCCAAAGCTTTTTTTGAAGAAATACGAAATTTTGTCCAAAACGTCCGCAATTTTTTTAACTTCTATGAAAAGTTTCAAAAATTTACCATCTTTAGCATTTTGCAAAAATTTACCACCTTTAGCATTGAATTAGGGCTATAAATATAAGTTTATGTATTTTTTTTTTTAATTTTTATTAAAGTGTAAATACATATCATGCGTTTTTTTATAAAATCTGCTCTTTAAAAGTTATAAAGATATTGAAATGCAATTTATTTAAAAAACAAGTACAAAAACTAGAAATAATCAGCTGGATAAACTAAATGACGGTTTCCTTAACTATCAATGTTATTACTTATAAAGATAAATTTCATTTGGATCTCAAATTCCAGTTTACAACTATATGTCTAAATTACAGTTAAATAGTAGTTTATTGAAAATCGACATAAAAATCACTGTTTTTTTATGAAATGCATATATATTTACGACATTAGTCATCAGAAGGTATATGTTGAAAACTGGAATCTTAAATATACACATTATGAACTCATGTGTGAATTTTTAGATTATAAGATGCATCATGGATCGAGTTTATCCACGAGTTTGATAGTGGGTTGCTTTATCGGTAAAAAGATGGTTCAGAAACCATTTCGAATTTTTATTCAGAGAAAACTTATATACGTGGCGCGTAAAAATAAAATAAACTGTTTTCGTTACATCCGTATCCGAAAATCTCGTAAACCATAGCAATTGGAAGAAAATCAATAAAAAAAAATCGTGTTTTTTTTTTAGGTGCTCCCAGAAGTCCTTGCGGTCTTATCACGGAGCACGCGGGAGAGCATTCAGCCAGAGGTTCACGCGTACTTCCTTACCAATGTCGTTTATTTGGCTGGAGCCGGCATCGAACCTGGGACCTCTGGGTTCTGAGCCAGAACTCTAACCACTGCGCCACGGCTGCTCACCCATTGAAAGTTTAAAATCTGTCTAATTTACTAATACTGTATAAAATACTGTTTACATCTTTAATCTCCGTTTTAAAAGCTTTTTTCCGTTGAGAAAAAAACGTTTGCTAAATGCAAATTCTTTTTTAAAGCAAGTAGTCATTGTTTAAAAGCAAGTTGTGATTGTTTTACAAAAACAGCTTATGGAAGAAAGGGGCACCGAAAGATGCTTTTTGAAAAAGATGCCATAACTTTTGTACTGTTTTACAAAAAGGTGAAATTTTTGCTGAAAAAGATAATTTAGTTATTAACTCTTTTAAAAAAAGCAGAGCACAGTTAGTTTTAATAAATTATAGCTGTTTTTTTATCTTAAAAACTACTCATTGTCTGAGACTACCCCAAAAGAGAAGACAGTTCAGGAAATAATATAAAAAAACATGAAATGATTTTTACAATCTCACTTTATTGAGCAATAATTATAAACGTTAGCAGAATTAAGACAATTATTATCAATGACAGAATTATTTTTATAAAGATTTCAAACTATTAAACAATCTACTTGTATATTTTATTCAAAAAAAAACTAAAACGAAAATACCGCTAAATCATAAATGCAGAAATATTGATTAAAAAAACAAAACGAAGTAAAACGAGCGAATGTAAAATGGATTGAGATAAACGTGAATAAAAGTTATATTTTAACCCAATTAAAAAAACAAAGTGCATAACATTTAACCATGTTTGAATGTTATGGGCTTAATAACAATTGTGGAAATAGAATACTTGATAGAAAAATTTGAATTTTGTTTTTCCTTTTAATTTTCCCAACCGGCACAACTAGTTTCTTTTTCGGAACTAAAACCTGTAGAGACACGTGTTTGTCACGATCCAGAAGTAAACCAAAAACACGCGTATATTACGGGCAGTTTTACTTGAGTTTAACACATGTTTTTTGAGGTTTAAAGTCGAATTTAAATGTCACATGCTTTTATCAGTGGATTCACATTCCTAACGGAAAGTTATTACAATATAATACTACGTTTCCGTAACGGTAAAAACCATAATATATTTTAACTAGTATTTATGGTAAATAGTAATAGTTGATTTCACTGAATGAAACTCATTTTTTAACAAGTGTTATTCTTTTTGTTATAGAAGGTTTTAAACACACAGCAGAAGCCAAGCGTAACTTTTTTCTGAGCTGTGCCGGCTGCCGGTCACTTTTTAATTTTCTATTATTTCTAAGTATTTTTATTCTGCAAGCCAATTTACTTTAGAGAAAAGAAATACACCTGCAGCCACTATAAGTTTTATTGTTTTATTAAAAACAGAATTTACTACAATTTTTATTTTTTCTTCGTTTATATTTCTTTCACATATATTTTTATAATTGCGTACCATTTTTAGACTTTGCTTAACTCATAATTTGAACTATTTATTTATATCGTAAAACATATCACTTTCATTAAGAATTAAAAAAAAAATTTCTTGGAGAAGTAAGTTCCTCAGTAAATCCTTACGTTTAAAAATTTTAAAAATTAGAAAAACTTTCAAAAATCATAAAACGTTAGTAGCAAAGCTATCTAAATGCCTTCATGTAAAAAATTATGCGGAGGTTAAGAGCAAAAATATTTCAAATCGTCTAATATATCTAATTTTGTTGATAAATTTGCAAATTTTTAAATTTTCGCATCGTCCTAAACTACCCCTACCCCAAACTGGCACCTTTTTCATCTAACTATCGTGCTTTGCGTTAAAACGTTATGCCGTCATATTTGCGATATATATATTATATATTTATATATATATATATATATATATATATATATATATATATATATATATATATATATATATATATATATATATATATATATATATATATATATATATATATATATATATATATATATATATAACATAATAGCACTAACATAATTTACATATATATATATATATTTTTTATATATATATTATTTATTATATATATTATTTATTTTATATATTTATATATATATATATATATATACATATATATATATATATATATATATATATATATATATATATATATATATATATATATATATATATATATGTATATATTATATATATTTTTTATATACATATATATATATATATATAAATTAGTAAAAAACACTTGTCTAACTTTTATCTTCTACTTTAAGTATATATGTATATATATATATACAAATATATTTATTTATATATATATATACATATATACTCTATATATATATATATATATATATATATATATATATATATATATATATATATATATATATATATATATATATATACATATATACTCTTCCTGATGATCCAGCAATGGTGAAACTTAAAGTAGAAGATAAAAGTTAGACAAGTGTTTTTTACTAATTTATATATATATATATATATATATATATATATATATAATATATATATATATATATATATATATATATATATATATATATATATATATATATATATATATATACAGGGCCGGCTGGTGGCGTGTGCCAAGTGTGCAATGCACACATGCGGCAAATTTTTAGGGGCGGCAAATTTTAAGATCAACGTTAAGATCAACGTTAAACGTTAAATGAAAATTTGCCAAAAAAATTCTTTGTTCTGAAAAAAATTATTATTATATAATTACATCGATATTGAAATATCGATGGAAAAAATTACATATCGATGGAAAAAATTACATCGATATTTCAATATTTAATTTTTGTAAACAATTTACTAACAAAAATATCTCTAAAGAAAGTTCCGGGACTCATTTTTGCTTATTCAGCATAATTTAGTACCAATAGAATTTCAATTGAATTGGCGGGTTTTCAATGTTTTTATCATAATGGCTTTATTATTACAGTTGATCAGTCGTTTAAACACGTTAGTTTTTTTTATTTTATTAATATGTTTGACAATAATTACGAAAGTATTAAATATTGTCTAACGAGTTTTTAATTAAAAATTTTATTTAGAAGGGAGAAACTTTATATAATTTTTATTGTTATTAAATTCCTTGAAAATGGATAAAAGAAAAAAAATTGTCCGGTTTTCAGCATCATCTGAAACGGCTAAAGAAACAGGAAGAACATGATAAAAACCAAACTAAACTAGATACTTTTTAAGTTCAGAAACATTTTATAGCCCCAACAATGATTCTGATATAAAAACTTTGCCATATAAAATCAATTCAAATGAGATCATTCTGTTTCTGTTGTAAACTATTAAACAGGATCTGCTGACTGGAGGCATTTATCACAAAATTTAACGAGGCATGAAGTTAGTGTTGATCTTATTGAAAGCTTTGGCAATTGAATCGAGTTGAAAAGAAGACTACAAAGTTCAAAAACTGTTGATTGTTTAACGGAAAAGCAACTTTTGAATGAAATTGATCGATGGGATAATGTTTTAAAAAGAATAATTTCCATAATCATTATGATGGCATCACAAAACATAGCATTTAGAGGATCATCTGATAAACTGTATGAAGAAAACAATAGAAATTTCCAAAAAATATTTGAACTTATGGCAGAATTTGACCCAATTATGTCATCCAAAGAATTTGACCCAATCATGTCTCCAAAGCATGGTAAAATCCAAACAAAACTTATTACTTAAGCAAAAATATCCAAGAAGAAATTGTTCAGTTAGTGGCTCGTGCTACTAGAGAGGAAATCCTTAAAAATATTCGGAAAGCCAAATACTACTCCATTATTGCGGATTGCACACCAGTTGCCAGTCATCAGGAACAGTTAACTCTTATTATACGATATCTAGTCATAGAAAAAAATAACGATTCAGTGGTTGTTGACATCCGAGAGAGTTTCTTAAATTTTATTATTATTGATGATACCACAGATTTGTAAATTTTTGAAATTTTTCTGCTTTTTTTTATGTAATATATGTTAAAAGTTAAGAAACATATTTAAACAAAATTTAATTTTACAGGTCATGGATTGGAGCAAAGAATTGTGGCTTCATTGAATGAAAATAAACTTCAACTTGAAGATATGAGAAGTCAGGCATACGACAATGGTGAAAATATGAGAGGCAAAAAGAAGGGCTCACAAAAATTTTTTTTAGATAGAATTAAACGAGTACTCTTTGCCTCTTGTACAGCACATTCACTTAATCTTGTTATTGTTGATTTTGTAAAAGTTGGATTGGAAATAGTGACATTTTTCGGAATTATTCAAAGCCTTTATAACTTTTTTTCCACAAAACGTTGGAGTATTTTAGAATCGAAGTGTCCATCACTTACAGTTAAATCTTTAAGTGATACAAGGTGGGAGAGTCACATCAGAGCTGTAAAAGCGATCAAGGAAAATATGCAAAAGATTTATGAAGTGTTGCCTGAAGTTGCCAAAAGTGAGTGTGATAGAGCCACAAAATTATCAGCTGAA
>NC_088920.1:51965000-51975000 GCF_038396675.1 Hydra vulgaris | reverse complement strand
AAATATTAACTGTATTTTTTTAATAAAAAGTAGAATGAGCTGGTTTT
This sequence comes from Hydra vulgaris, assembly GCF_038396675.1. NCBI lineage: Eukaryota > Metazoa > Cnidaria > Hydrozoa > Anthoathecata > Hydridae > Hydra > Hydra vulgaris. The sequence continues at coordinate 51,974,953 of NC_088920.1, read as the reverse complement.
AAAGGTTGAGAATGAATTGAGAGCTTTTAGTTCATAAGGAAGGTCGTTCCAAGTTTTAATGCTTTGATATTTTGTAGATTTATGTCCGTAATTATGAGAGCGGTGTTTAGAGACAGGCATGTTTAAATTACTATTGGAACGACGGTGATAACGAGCGTTAGCATTTTTTGAAAAAAATTTAATGGTAGGTTATTGTGTTGGTGGTTCCAGACAAATTGACAATTTGAAAGTTGAACATAGTCACATAGTTTAAATGCTTTAGAAATAGAATACATTATATAGGTAGAACACATAAGGAATAAAAATAATAATCTGGAAACAAATAATTTTTAAAGCCTTGTTTTGGAGGATGGATAACCTAATAAGAGCTTGCTGATGGGACTCCCCCTTGGCATGCATATCTTAGATATGCATGCCAAGTATGGTTAAAAACAGCATATTATATGTTCAAGAGTGTTTCAATATTAACAAAAGGGCAAATTTTGGCCAACATGCCATTAGATCTACTTAGTTTAGTCTTTACAGCTAAGTCAGTGGCATAAAAAGAAAAGACTTAAATCAAACTTTATACCAAGATATTTAGTTGAGCTAACAGGTTCAACTTTCTTGCCACTTAATCTATAGTTCTTATATTTATAGATTTTTGTTTTATTTGATTTAAAGATAACGAGTTCAGTTTTTTTAGAGTTTAGAAAAAGTTTGTTTGAGCGAAACCACTGAACTATATTGGCAAGATCATGGTTAATGTGACTGTTAATTTTTTTAAGGGATTTGTTAATTAGCATTAGATTAGTTTCACCCTTTTGATATATATAAAAAAGGTATTGATGAATATAAAAAGTGTATTGATAAATATAAAAAATTTATTGGTAAATATAAAAAATGTATTGTTAAAAATGAATACTTTGCTAAAAAGACAATGGAAGAAAGAAAGACACTTTGGGAAGAAGTTAAAAATCTTCGCAATCAAAGTAAATACGCCACGATTAAATTTAAAACGATTTAGAAACTAAGTTAAATTTATAAATTAAGTGATCGTAGTAAAGTTAATTTTTTTTACTAATGGCTAAATAAGCAATAGATTTTGAAACGCAAATTTTTGAATTAGGAACTTTTGAAAACGAATTAAAATCATTAAATAATAACTTTACGGAGATTCACATAAATATAAGAAGTATAATTAACAGTATTGACAAGTTAAAACATTTTCTTGTAGAATGTAATTAATCCTGACAAGTTAAAACATTTTCTTTCAGAACGTAATTACTCAGCATAATTTGCTTAACAGAAACCTGGCGTTTTGACGAATCATCCAGTATAAATTCAAACCTACTAATTCCCAACTACAAACAAATATCGTGAAATAAAAGTTTAAAAACGAGAAAGTGGAATTATGACATATAATGATCTGACAACTAAAGTTAGAGACGGTTTTTCGATTTCCAATGCCGATGATAAAGTCCATTCAATCGAAACAGTAAACCAAAAATTAAAAAGATATACTGGTAAAAAAATTACAGTAACGTATGTTACATTTGTTACAGACCACCTAAAGGCGTTGTAATAAATTTTCCTAATAATCATATTAATAGAATAAGACAAATTTTTTCTAAAAACAACAAAGAACCTAAAGTATTACTCTGTATTGAGGACATAAGCATAAACTGTTTACGGTACAATGAAAATACTGTTACCAAAATATGTTTGAGGAAATGTATCAAAATTTTTCCAATAATAAACAAACCCAATCGGGTAACATCAACTTCAATAATTGTAATAGACATGTCTTGATGTTGCCACATTAAAGCTGCTATACAAGTCATCTATGAAGTCACAACTTGAATATACAGCAACAGTATAGAAACCCTATCGGTATAAAGATGTTAATAGACTGGAGAACGTGCAGGGCAGATCAACTGAGGTTGAAACACTGAAAGGTATGCAATATCAAGAAAGGAGAAAAATATTAGGTTGACCAACGTTACAAGAAAGGAGAAGGAATGATTTAATAAAAATGTTTAGAATACTAAATTCCACTGATTATATAATATCATCATAATAAATGACTTTATCAACAATTCAGTAAAAAAGAATGCAGGTATTATTATCGAACAATTGGAGTGGTAGACAATTAGAACTTCTTATCAGGTGATCCTGCTATAATAATACTATTTATATTTACAAAAGCTTTCATTTAAAGGCTGTTATAGTCAAAACACAACATATTTATAGAACAAATAGTTACAATGGAGATGGATTACTAGTGATAAAAACATTAAAAAAAAAAAAACTTAACATCAAGTATTTTAAAAATTGAAATAAAGAAAACCGAAAATCTTGCAAACAATAAAAATGTATTTGAAAAAACTAAAAAAAATTCAAAGAAAAATGACTATCTAAAGCAAATAAAAATGCAACTGGTAACATTAACAAAAAAATGGATATTATAAAAGAAATAATCAGGAAAAAAAAACTAAATAGTTTACCTGCTCAAATCGTCATACATAATATAGAGTACTGCGAAAAAAATTCCGCAAAATTTTTGTTAACATTATGTCCTAATCTTGGCTGAAAAAATAGGTTTCTTAATAAAAAATTTAATGGCAATTTTGTAAGGCAAAAACCTTTTACAGTTTGGAAATTTAGGAAATAATACCAACAAAATACATTATTTTGGCAGGTAATACAGAATGAAGTCTAGACATATAAAGAAGTCCATACTAAATGATTTTAAAATCCGTGGCGTAGTGGTTAGCGTTTCGCCATAGAACCAAAGGGTTCGAGGTATAACGCTCTGGCTCTGGCCATATAAGTGACATTGGTATAGAAAGAGGCGTGAACTTCCTGGTTAAATGCTTATCCACGATGCTCTGTGATAAGTCCGTTAGGTCTTCTTAGAGGACCTAAACAACTATTAAAAAATATTCATACTTTTACATTACACTTTTTTTTGTTTTAATAATTTTTTTCTCTGTTAGGTTTTATTTCTTTAACAAAATAACTGACAACATATTGTCTTAAAAATAACGGTTTATAACAATAATAAATTTATAAACTGACGGCCATTCCTTTGCACACGACTAAAGATAAACCAGGTTTGTCACTGGATAATTCACAATGCCCAGCAATAAATGTAGTTCTATAGGTGAAATAGCATTTTGGAAGACTATTGATTATTTCAAATCTTCATCGAAGTTGATGATCTTATTTTTTATTCCACCGAAAGTCCTTAGGCTTTAACAGTTGAGAAAGTTTGTTTATTCAAAGCCAAAATAACACCATTGGTGTTTGCTGCTATGAAATTTCCACAACCTAAATTATTTGCTTCATATCATAAAACGTATTATCGTATTTACGATAGGAAACCTTGCTATCGTAAATAATTTTTTTCTTAATTGTATATATATTTATTCGTCATTTATAAACATTTTACAATGTTCATCGTTTTACAATTTTCATCGATAAAATTTGACGATAAAAAAATTAAATACGACAGGAGCAAGTAGAAGACAGAATCCTTGTCAAATGTACAAATGCTCGTTAAATACAACAAGTTAATACATAATTACAATAAGATACGATAAATTGCAACAATTAAATAAAATTAAAAAAACAGATAAAAAAGTTTTTAAAGTTTTTTTTTTTTTTAACTTAAAAATACAAAAATATGTTTGTGTCTGTTAATTCAAGTAAATTCTTTTTAGCTATATTGTTAAAACAATTTATTGAAGTTATACTTTTCATATTTTCATCAAGAAGTTCAACAGACGAGGTCTTCTATATAAATTGAGTAATCGGATGTTTTAAGATTTGACTTGGGTAAATAAAATTTATGGATAGAGCACCTCGTTAAGTATTTATGATTAATTTTTAAAAATCGGTCATTAAAGGATTTTAAAAGCATGTCATTTTGATATTTAAACATGAATAACAAGTTTTGGAACAGGTTTAACTCATAGACATTAAGAGCTTTAATTTCCAGAAGTAACGACTTGAAGTGGGCTTATTTATGCATATTACATATAATTCTACTGGCTTGTTTTTGTTTTATATATATATTTTTTTCAATGCTAAAGGGCAAGTACTTGCCCAAGCAATATTAAAACAGCTTATGTAGTTATAGATACAAGAGTAGTATAAACCTATCGAACATTTGTTACTTAGTAGGTGTTTTGTTTTATGCATAATACTTAGGTTTTAGTAATTTTCTTTTCAATTAGCGTAACCTTTTTTTGTTTACAGTTGCCATATGGCTACTATAAATTTCCAGAGTATGTATTCTGTTGTTAACATATTATACATAATACCATTATTTGTTTCTCAAAGTATCAGCTTAATACAAAAATAAAAACTCTTCAAATTAGGGTTTCACGCCGGTTTTTTTAAAAACAGAGTTGATGAATTACTAAGGGTATTTGACTTGTTTTAGTACTATATTGTTTATTGTAAATTAATAAAGTTTTATTAATGCTGCCATTTAGGTAATATCAAATTTTGTATTTTTAAAGGTTATAAAATTTTTGTTAAAAGTAGTTTTTTAAAATTATTTCATAAAATAGCTATTCTGCCCTCATAAACTTGTTGGTAGCCATATGGCTACTCTGACCAGAACTAGAATAAATTTTGAATATATATAAATATATATATATATATATATATATATATATATATATATATATATATATATATATTTATATATATATACATATATATATATATGTTTTATATGTTTTATATATATGCTTATATATATGTGATATATATATATACTTATATATATATATGTTTTATATATATACCTATAAGTATATATATTTTATATATGCACCTATATGCAAATAATTTTTATATATATACTCAGATAGGAATTTTTGTCGAGTGTTCAACATATAATTTTTTACTTTGAATAACTCAATTTAATTTCATCAATAAAATTCATTAAGATTTTTTTTCTTAGTTGTTCGAAGTATCCACTTGGCTACCATCATTTATTCAAAAATTGCTTATGTCTGAAAGAAATTGAAAAAAATGATTAAGTAAAATAAAATAATAATTTGCACGAAAATAATTTTTACTCAAAATAATTTTAATGTGAATCATAAAGGGGTAATATGATTTTTCCAATTAAGATGTTCATCAAATATTATTCCTACAATTTTAAGTGATGAAACTCTGTTTACTTTTATTTATTTATTATTTATTATATTATGTTTTAATGATATTCAAAGAGAGTTTGTTTGATTTAAACCAGTCATTAAGGTTGTCCAGCTCACGATTTACTGTAAAGAAAATTGTTTTATATTGAAATGGGTATGAAAAGATTAGTGCCATCAGCAAACAGAACAAAATTAGGCATGTATGAGGATAAGTAGATATCATTTACGTAAATCAGAAATATTAAGGGCCCAAGAATAGAGCCTTGAGGAACTCCATAGCTTATTGTCTTTAACTTTGTGCACGTTGAATCATAAAATACTCCTTGTTTTTTACTCTTAAGGTAACTTTAAAGCCCTTTTAAGTTGTTATTTATTACTCCATATGTTTCTAGTTTGTACAAGAGAATTTCATGATCAACAGTGTCAAAAGCTTTTGACAAGTCGATGAACAAGCCGAAAGTATAACTTTTTTTAGCAAAACCAGAATTTGACTGGCTAAATCAATTACTGCATGATGTTACTGAGCTGAGCGTACTTTACTGAGCTTGCTGAAATCATGACAGTGTACAACTTGAATTGTAAGATTAATTTCCTCAGCCTAATACTAGGAAACGTAAAATTGCGTCATTAAGCAATAGCTTGCTTGAGCAAACTTTTGTTGAGTATTTGATTTCACAATTCTTATAGCTTTAATGTGGAAAGTTCTTCCGAATGATGGGCAAGCATTTGGGACGTCGTTTTTCAACTGACTTAATTATGACTGACGGACTTTGGGAGTTATTCAAAGGGATTTATTCCGTTTTCTTTTAATTTTTTATCTAGAAAAGTAAGTCCTTTTAACAGAAATTTAAAAAAAATAATAAATCTGTTTACACTTTTTAATAAACTTTACACGTAAATGTTGAATAAGCTATTGATTAAAACGTAAATTTGTATAAAATAAAAAAACTAAAAAGTCGCGCATGACATTGACTGATATTTCTTTTTTACAATTATTCTTGTAGGACAAAGTTTTGTAGGTCATTTTGTGGAAAAAAACAAACTTACTATGAAAAAAAAAAAGTTTAATATGTTAAAGAACTGAAATAGCAAAAAAAAAAAAAAATTACGGATGTAGTTGGATTTCAAAACCACTTAGAATATACATCGTTTTGAATCATCCCTCAAAGCCATGTGGCTGAAATCATTCCTCAACAGAACCTTTTTGGGGTATTTTTTTGGCGTTACTTCCGAGATTTTCAAACTGAGCTTTTAGACTGGATCTTTTTGAAAAATCATAGTTTACCAAAATTAAACTATTAGATTATAACTTTTTGAAGGTTTTTAAAATACGGTCTATTATTATACATCTGATATTTATTATACATCTGATGGTTGTATTTTTATATTATTATGTTATAGAATATTATATAATTTTTTACAATTTATAGTATTTTTGATATTTGCATCCTAAAGCTGCAAACTAGAACGACAAATGCAAATCTAATAAAAATTTGTAAGATCTTTCATACAATTTAAATAAGTATTTATTAGGATCTTAAAAATAAATAGAAATATATTCTTAAAGTATATTAATAAACAGTTCAACCAATGATGCAGGTATAAGTAGAGTGGTTAAACGTTTATATACTTGTACAAATATTTTTATTAGACAAATCAAGAGATGCTCAACTAGGGTTAAACAGTTATTTTAGACTTACCTTTCTTTGTATAATGTGGCTCTATAGCTTAATTTTAGTGTAAATATCAAACGTTACAAGAAGTGATTTAAATGTTTTTGGCAATGATAAGTATTTAGTGTTGCATTTATGCTTTTGGGAAAAGATTTTTCTACTTTAGATTCTTTATTGATTAACTGCAGACTGACTGCAGTCTTAAAAATTAGCTAGTCACTTGCTCTGTGCATGCAACAAACAGTATTATTTGATAGATTCAAGTGTAAGTAACTTCCAATTCTACAAAGTTATAAAAAACTTTTTACTATTAACTATATTCTTTAAATTTATTTGATAAGTTCAATAACGGACGTATATATGCAATAACAGACGTAGAAGTGCAATGATTTTTCATCTAAGGCTTTACTCTATTCTTCTACACTTTTCAAAAATAGTTTTTTAATAGATTGTTATTCAAATAATACTAATTCTGCAAGTCATGATGTTGGCCCTGTTATTTATAAAACAAGAAAAACAAAAAGACTATATTGCAAAGCTAAATACTACTACTACTACTACTACTACTACTACTACTACTACTACTACTACTACTACTACTACTACTACTACTACTACTACTACTACTACTACTACTACTACTACTACTACTACTTCTACTACTACTACTACTACTATTAATACACGCTTTATCAATAGTTTTCTATGTTATAATAGGATTTGTATATCCTTTTTTAATTTCCCACATAAATTTAGAAGATTTTGCCAATAACTCAAAGTGTCGATCAACCCATCTAAACCGGAACTCGGAAAAGTGAGTAATATTTATCATGAAAACATCAATAATATAGTGAGAAAAACCACATTTGTAAACCAGTGGCACAATACAGACGATGTGATAAAGTGGTTTAATAATAGTTATAACAAAAGAAGTTGTATTTTTATCAAGTTTGATATTGAAGAGTTTTAACCATTGATCTCAGAAAAACTACTTCATGAGTCTTTACTTTATGCTAAGCAATACACAGAAATATCAGATAAAACACTTGGCACTGTTAATCACTCAACAAAATCTTTGCTTTTTACTGATCACAACAACATGTGGGTTAAGAAAACTGGTGACCCAAACTTTGACGTCACTATGGGAAGTTCTGACGGGGCTGAGTTCTGCAAACTTGTTGGTCTGTATGTCCTGCATACTATAAGCAGTATATATGGATTGCAATATGGATTATTTAGAGATGATCATATAGGCTTGTTCTGATTGCATAAAGTTAGTGGACCAGAATCAGAAAAAATAAAGTTATAATCTTGTCAAACTTTTAAAGGATAAACTTTATCAAGAATTAACAGTAAAAATGCGCTTTTCGTAAGAACAAATGTTGCAAGAAATTTCTTAAATTTAGTTAAAAAAACACTTCCCGAAATTGCATAAATTTTATAAAATCTTCAATAAAAACTACTTAAAAGTAAGTTAAAGTTGTTTTCCTAACATCCAAAATATTATCATTGCCCACAATAAAAAATTTTTATCTGATACTAACACCTCAATCAACCAACAATGCAACTACCGAAAAACTTGACAATGCCTTTTAGAAGGAAAATGACTGAAAAAGTTTACAGCTATATTGTAAAAACTTCGCCACAAGATAGTGGATTCAATTATATGGGAGTAACAGAAAATACTTTTAAAGACTGTTGGTACAAGCACAAAAAATCATGCCAATACAAGAGCGAAGCAAAGTCAAAGAGTTTCTCAAATTTATATGGGAAATTAAAAAAAAAGAAAATAGAAGTCCTACTATAACATGGAAAATTATTGATAAAGCGCAACCGTTAAAACCCGGCGGGAAATTATGCAACCTTTGCTAAACTGAAAAGTACCACATAATAACATCTTCTTTTTTTTAATGTTTATTTCGCCTTGTACAATAGATGCAATTTTCATATATATATATATACGACAATATAAGTAATGGTTGGAGCAATATTGCTGTTAAATTGTCATGTGCAATTATTGTTAGATTGTCATGTGCCACTCAAAAAAATTAGTATTAAGAACTACAAGCGTCAATTCAAGCCATGGATTACTAAGAGGAATAATCATATCAACTTAAATTCAAAATCTTATTCAAGGGAAAATATTAAGGATAAAAGATCCAACAAATATAATTAAACTAAAAACTATCTTTAAACGCTATAAATATACCATAATTAATCTAATAAAACTGAGTAAAAAAATACTTTTCAAAAAATTCTTTTTAGAAAATGTAAAAAATCTTCGTGAAACCTGGAAAAGCATAAAAATTCTAATAAATACCAAAAATGTAAATAATGTACCTCCAAATATCTAAATCTTTATAGTTTACTGACATCTCCTACAAATCATTCTGAAATCTCATTACTTATATCTAAATTAAAATCTAGAAAATCAATAGGTCCTAACAGTATCCCCACAAACATTCTTATTGATTTTAGTTCTAAATTTTCTCATATTCTCTCCAAGCTATTTAATATCTCCTTCTTAAGTAGAACTTTTCCTAACATTTTAAAATTATCACGTGTCATTCCAGTATATAAAAATGGCTCAAAACTCTTATGTACTAACTATAGATCAATTTCAATTCTATCTAATATTAGCAAGCTTCTTGAAAAACTAATGTATTCTAGATTATACTCGTTTTTAAGTTCTTTTAACTGTTTAAATGATTTTCAGTTTGGATTTCGATCAAAACACTCTACTTGCCACGCTTTAATAAGCATAACCGAAAAAATAAAAAAGGCACTGGGTACTGGTCATTTCATTGGTGGTGTTTTTATTGACTTAGAAAAAGCGTTCGATACTTTTAATCATACAATTTTAATTTTACTTTGGTTAAGTTTAATGACAATTTATTTGTATTAAACCATTCAGTTACTTTTAACAGTTCTTTGTTGACTGTTTTAAATAGAGTTTTATATTACTATGGGAATAAAATAAATTGGTATCGTCAGCAAACAAAAAAGAGTCTAAAAATTCGAAGCTCTGCTTAAGTCGTTAATGTATATTAAAAACAAAAGTAATCCTAAAATGGATCCTTGAGGAACTCCACAAGTAGTTGTCTTATTTTCAGTTTACCGCCAT